>NW_024387471.1:382500-487500 GCF_900408965.1 Simochromis diagramma | reverse complement strand
CTTTAGGACTTTGATCATCTACAGCCTACGTCACGTTTTCTGATTGGTTGAGGGTCACCTGTCTTTTATTTACTTTACTGATGGTTCAGGTGGCAGCTCGGACCCTCAGGCATGCGTCCTCTCATCAGGCACAGAGTGGCTGTGCTGAGAACATCCAAGTGTGTCTCCGGGATGGTCGACTCACACGGAGGGTGTCGAACTTTCACTCTGATTGTGAGTTTCTTTTTTTGGATTAAGTGTGTGTGCGCGCACACACCTAAATATGACCAAAGTAAAACTCTCTGATTCACACTGTTTAGCTGCATACTATTCTATTATAGAACATAGGGTTTCAGAACAGTATATCATCTATAATCCTTCAATAACGTGTTTATTTGTTACCTATCTGCAGTCCAAATCCCTGCAATATGTCAAAAACCTGTTTGAGTGACACCTGATGACATATCATACAATGTGATTACCAAAGTGTATCAGTGCAAAAATGCAGCAACAAAAGCCGAGACTCTGCTTCATGTTTCAGTTTCTTCATTTCGGCAGTGCAGCTGCTGCTCGTCAAGCAAACAGAATAAATGGGTTCCAATTAGATCATCTAGGAGAGGGTACCTAATTTACTGTCGATTAACAAGGATTTAAGGAGTGCGAGGTGGAACCTGCTATTTATAAGAAGGCTAACATATCAGATAGCACAGTGATAATGGAGATGAAGTTTCGTTTGGTGTTCCTGCTGCTCGTCGGCTCTCTACATCTCTCCTACTTTCCCTCACTGTCAGTCTCTACACTGACATCATTTCTCTGTCCAATCATCTTCTTGTCTGCCTTGTTTGAGACAATCAGCCTCCTCTTTGCACAGTTTGAATCTGTGCTCTTCATCATTCTCCCTTTCAGACTCAGACCCACCTCCTCCCCGTCTCCACCTCAGACAGAGCTCCACCCGAGCCTCATCTTCATCTTCAACACCACCAGCATCGAGACTCTGAGGGATCCTGTCCCGATTTTAATGCTTAGACAGACGCTGCAGGTGAAACGACACTGACACGTCTTCCTCGTGTCATTAAAGAAAGCAAACTGAATTTTACAATCCACCTTAGGATGTTTCTCAGATATTTGAAACTCTGCATAATCACCAAACAGCCGATTCTATTGAAAGTCTCCAGGGTTTGGATCTCGTCGTGCGTCTCTTGGTGGCATTTTTATTTTTCATGTGGCCCCATTTTCTAGAAAATGCTAATGAAGGAAATTTCCAGTGACAATGAAAGTGTACTTCTTTTGTGTGCAAAGTTCCCTGTGGGGAGCACGAAGCTGAGGAAACCTGCTCTAATTCTGTCATTGTCACACTTTAACATAAGCACTCGTTCAGTTGCCTTTGTTCAACAACGCGGCCCCAATTCTTCCACGTTAATTTAAAAACAAAACCCTGACGTGGTGCTCCTCGTAGGAATGTTTGGTGCTGCTTCCGCGTCTCTCGCTGCGTTCAGGCAGTGACGGCTTTTCTTCCTCCTTTTTTGTCTGCTCTCATCCACAGGAGGCCTTTACCTTTGTCACCGAGCCTTAATGACAGGATGCAGGTCCAGTCCGAAGAGTTCAGAGTTCAGATTGAGGATTAAAGAGTTGACAGTTTTGCTGCAGGTCAAATCAATCAGGACAAATCCGTCCTCAGATAGAGATACAGTCAATGAAGAGTCGAGCTGAGTGATGAAGAATAAATACATGGAGAACATTATGTTCTGCCACTCTGAAATATTTACATAAAATATAACAACAGGGATCTGCGTGCCTGTAACCTTTATTCTAGCTTGATGTGACTTTGATTTTTAGCTTGAGGCCACGTAACAAACGTGCGCACCGCTCACACGGCAGGGATTTATGGAGCCTACTATAGACGGAAAAGTTTCTCCGACTTTCTTTTCCTCTCTTCTTCTTCCTCTGACACATAAATCTCGGGATAAATCTGGAGGAGAAATTTCACAAAGAAGAAGTTCTTTAATTTCATCAGCACTCCTGACTGACAAGTATCATTATGGATAAAATTATCTCGGTAATTATCCTGCCCAGGGGAGATTTATATCCCTTTGTGGGAGCTTAGAGGAGAAGCAGGAACGTCAGGACGTGGTCTGTGCAGCAGAGTAAGTGCTTTGTTAAAATCAGCCTTTCTACTGTGCGAGAGGCTCGTTGGAGGACTTAGTGTGGGCTTTCTGCTCTGCACTGAAACAACTGTTTGTTTTTGTGAGAGAAACTTGGTTATGAAATACCAGCGTTAGCATTAGCCTGATTTCTACTGTTAAACAGTATTGATTATTACTGAGACTGCTCTACTTTTAAGGTGGAATTGGGTCTCATTTGACTTCACCCTGAAGTTTGGTTTTGTTGTTTGAAGCCCACTCTGACAATGACGTCGTCCTGTGAACTGAATGTTTTCTGCAGGACAAACAGGCCGGCCGGGATTTGTTCTTCTTTTCCTTGTTTGGGATTTTCTTGTCCTGTCTTGTTAAAAATAAATAATTGAATTGAAAAGCCTGTATTGGGCTTGGACACGTGCACTGATTTATATGGACACAGCCCTGCAGAGTCCACCATCAGAAAGCAGCTTGTTGCGTCTTTGAATGATTTGGGGGGATATGACATCACTCACCAGCTGCATGCCTGGATGTGTAGTTTTAGAATAGAATAGAATAGAATTCAACTTTATTTTGTAGCTAACAAAGCATCGACTCCTTGACCCTTCAGACAAGTTCTTGTATTTTTCTGCATGTTTGGTCGCAGAGTGATTTAGCTTGTAGTCCTTGAACACAGCGACCTGTGAACTGCAGAATAAGCTCACAGCTTTTTCTTTGACTTCTGTAAATAAACATTTTACGGTCCAGACCTCGTTAGAAACGCAGCAGTTGGTATTAATCTCTTTTTTACTACATGAGCTGACGTGTCTGACATGAGGATTCAGCTGCACGTGCATCCCTACACAAATAAAAGTCACACTTTCAAAATAAAAGCAGCACAGGGGGCACAAACTAGGGGGCGGAGTTAAAAAGAAAACACTTTGCACTAATGAACCATGGGACATTATCATTGATGACCGTTACTACCCTCTAGGTATAGCCTCTGAGTCATCCCTCCAGCATACTGTTGGGTTTATGCTCAGATTATAAATTTATTATCAAACGGTGAGTGAACGGTTGATCTCAAATGAGTTTTGCATGGACCTCCATCTCTCTGGCTGCTGCACCAGAGCAGTAAAAACTTTTATTGCATCTGGTAAAAACTGAATGTTAACATGATTGGTCCTCGGATGAGAGGTTTCCTAGTCTACCCGCTCCAGGGAAACAGGGAAATGTGGATTATTAAACATTACGTCTCTCTTGTCTAAGTCTCTGTTAGTACATGATTTAACCCACATAGAAAACAGGTCTGGCCTGGATGGGGCATCAAGCTGGCACTTCTGACTGACTGGCAGGGTGTATGTCATCCAGATGTGGGTCAGGTCTGGCAATGAGGCACTATTTATGTTCCTATTTTAGTTAGAAGACCCAAATGCCATGTTGCAATACTGTACTGCTATGGTAGCCAACGTTTCAAATGCAGGTTTGCAGGTTTGTGAGTGTACACTTTATCCCAAACCTAGTGAGGGTTTACTCATGTTTACCACCGGGTGGCTGTAGCTCAGGAGGTAGCGCAGGTTGTCTGCTGATCAGAAGGTTAGTGGTTCGATCCCTGGTAGTTAGAAAAAGTCTCTGAGTGGGTGAATGTGTTTTATAGAGCACTTTGAGTGGTCTACACAGCACAGGACCACCACTGTGTCTGGTGTGGGCCATTCAGGGCCATAGCAGCTTTGCTCTGTGGGAATAGTGTGTGTACAGGATGGGAGGGGGTCGTGAGTGAGGCGATCTCTGGCAGGATGACGGTTATTCTCACAGTTTCTGGGACGACCAACTCAGATACCGGAAATTGAAAACTCACCGGTTGTCATGGAAACCCCAAACAAAAGATTACCCTTCTGTTTGTGAAACAACAGATTTCACTCAATGATGAGATTTCAGCAAACTGTTTGGGTCCCTCAAAGAGGGAGCGGAGAACACCGAGACAGCAGAATGTGCCTGAAAATGAATATTTTATAATTAATCATTTTTATAATATTTGAAACAAATATTTTATAAATATTTGTTTCAGTTTAATGAAACACGGTGCATTTTGGATTAGTAGCACTGTGTTTGTTGCATCTACAGTGTTACATCATAATTTAAAGGATGTGTTTGTATCATCTCTGCCCAGTTTCAGCCTGTTTCAGCTCTGATCTCTATCCTGTATGATTTATGCCATAACTGTAAAATATTTCTTTAACATGTAATCAGTCTGTTCCTCATTTTATCAAAAACACACAGTTCATCATAGCATGTAATATTAAAAGAACAATATTTCTCTTTTATACACACTGCAGCACACACTGCAAAAAATACTCGTCTTTGAGAAGATGATCTCAGTGTTTGAAACAGTTCAATTTTACAGCTGTACATTTTTTATTCAATCATTTTATTTATTAATACAATAAATTACATTTTGGCCATATTATATTTACATTACCAAAGTGAGCTGACTCTACTCATGAACAACATTAGCTAAGTGTTGCTAGCTAATCTTAAAATTACTGTTGGACACAGAAAAAACCCGACAATCAAACGACACTTCTGACCTTCACGATCTTCTGAAGGCCCAGCCTGACTGTGAAGCCCGGGTCCTGGGAAGGATGCAGTCCCTGACTTAGGACACACCTTTTGTTTTGCTGTCTCCTGTTTTGCCACTTGATGTCACTGAAACAAAGCTTTGAATGAATGAACTCATCCACCAAGTAAAACTGGAAACGGGTCAGTTGCAAAATTCAGAAACTATAACTCTTCATAGAAAACACGGGACTTGGAAGACTGAGACATTGAGAACAGGTTGTTCAGGTCGTGATTGATAACGTGATCAATAACAGTTTCCCCGAATTTCATCTGAGACCTTCCAGCTACACCTCTACCCCACACAGACTCCTCTTCCTCTTAGAACTCCTCCATCCACGCTGATGAGAAACAGCACAGACCCCCTCTGAAGGCCTGCAGACTGAGTGCTAATTGAAGACTTGAGTGAAGGCGTGTCAAACAGGTGCTTTGGTGATTTCATACGGATCTAGATGGTTTCTAATATTTAGGAGCTGTTTGGTTACATTAGCTAAAACAGTGAGGTTTGGGCTGTTTGAATGACAGCTGTGTTAAGAAAGGGTTGACACATTTGGAAGAGGCGTCTCCTGCTCTGCTCAGAGACGATGAAAACTGAGGGGATCCCAGTTTCTTTAGGCAATCAAGAAAAATTGTAATTACCTTCTGCGTGGCTTTTTGTTCTCAGTGGTGGTGCCAGCGTACTAAACTCACAGGCGGTAGGAGAACACGTTCTCCACTGAGGAGCACTAGAAGACCAGCAGCAGCTTCTGGGCCAGGTTGGTCCTCCTCAAGGCACAAAGGAAGTGCAACCAGACTCCACCCTTTCTTCATTTATAATGAGAAGAGGCTGGATCTGTGGACGAATCATTCAAACATTGACTGTGAGACCAACACATGGGTGTAGCACGGCTAATGAGCCAACAACAAGCCGCTAACAGGCTGACAAGTAGAGAAGAATAATGTAAGTATTATAAGATGTTAAGCTGTGTGTCTTTTTAAATATAGCGACATGTCAATATTTAACTTAATTCTAAATCTGTCAGTTGCAGTAAAACCATTAGCAGTTAAAGCTGGAGCAGCCGGGCTTCTTAGAAAGTGCACGACAGCGTGATCGTGTCCAGCAGGTGTGCGAGCTGGAGCTGCACAGAGTAGCAACATGGCAGCACAGTGGGGGGAGGAGCCAAGTCCTCACTCTGACACAGCCACAAACAGCTTTAGTTGTTCTTTGTTATGAAATTGTGAATTTCCCTTATGAATCTTGTGTTTGGATTTTTTTCCTATAATAATCTATTTGTGTTTTACTTCCGTTCCTGCTGTATGACCTTTAGCTCCTGTTTTAAACGTTTCAGCTTCACTGTAATAAAACTGAACTGATTACCAGATGGATACGTTCACCACACTATATCTGAATATTCTGCCACAGTTTGCAGTAAAAATGCTTTCACTGCCAGCTGAGGTCACCCTCCAAACTCTGATTAAACGTGTCAGTTTATTCACCCTATTATGCAACTCCATCCTGTTGTCACTGATTGTCGTGTGATGGTGCTGATGTGGAGGCTGCTGCTGATCAATAAAAACTGTACGTGTCCAGAACCTGGGAGGCATTCTGTAATTAAATCAATATCTGTGCCTGGCTCGTGGCATTAAGATTATTGGCTACGCTGGTATTTAGTCACCGTTGTCTTAAACCGAGAGTATAAACTGGCTACCATAAGAAATCAATGGCTGCATATCACAACCAGCATCCTAATTACCTGGCAAGGAATCAATGTGGCTTTCTGCGTTACCGCTCTCTCGGGGAAATCACAGGACGCTATTTTTCTTGGTGACTCTGCAGCTCAGAAGATTACGCCCATCAGAATCAGAATCCGTTATTATTCCCAGAGGAAGTCACAGCTGCTCCGAGACAGTAAAAGAGCAGCAGAACACGTTAAAGGACCAATATAAAACACTAGAGTATATTACAGAATAGCTCTAATATATAAATATTCTGATATATGACACAAAATTGAAATATAAATGAAGCTGAAATTGAGGTGCAGATACTATTGTCGCACGTATGAGTGCTTATAAAAGCTGTACAGAGAGAGCCGCAGGCAGGAGTCCTTTCAGCTGAACAGCCTCCCGTGACGGCACCTCATGGGGTGGGTGGGAGCTACTGGACTGGATCTGTTCCTGTTTAGGCTGAAATGGTTTTGATTCATGAAGCCATGCAATGATGTAAAAAATACCTCAAATGCATTTCACTTTCAAGTAACCAGCCTGTTTGGTAAAGAGTAGAAATGACAGATATTTGTAAACAGCTGTCAGAATTCAAATATCTGACTGTATTAAAACACATTTTCTCATTGCTTCAACAATTAAATAACAGAGAGAAAAATGTTTCAATAATTGGTAACAATAAAAATTTATAATAATTCATAAATTTTAAGAGGATGGAGGCGCTGCGAGCTTTGACATACTCCACAGTGTTATATGTCCATAACTGTTTAAAGAAAGAACGTAGAAGACGATGTGTCTAGATGGAAATCTCTACCCACATCACTCATGTGAAGGGTCCATTCAATAAAAATGATGCTCTTAGCAAGAATCAATCATTTATTGTCAATGATCCCGAGCTCCAGACTGGTTCAGATCTCTGGATTGTGTATTTCTAAACCCCCGCATGTCAGCTTCAAAACACTGCAAAGGAGCAAAGATAAAGCAGGACTGGATCCGCCTACCGTTCATCACTACGTCTAAACTAAACCCACAATGCTTTAGTGTGCAGTTCTAGCTTTGCTCTACTTACTATCCCGGCTTAGTTTGTGGTTGCATTATGTTAGTTTACATCCATGTATATGTTTTTAAAGTTAACACTATTGAACCATCAGGTCCTTTTTCTGTTAAAGGAACATTTTTTTTGAATTATGCTTGTTGACGTTGCTTTGGTTACACTTACCGTTGTTTGTCCCTTTGTTCAGATCTCACATCCAGAGCAGGTGTGTGGGCGGGGCCGGCCCAGCACTTCCTGTTTATGAAGGTTCATGATGTCACTGACTGCATCACTGGGTACAAACTAAGCTTTTTGAGTTGTACTGCATAAAGTGTTTTACTTTTGAAACCATTTGAGTGTAAATGAGTTTGTAAGATAGATGTACAGTGTTTTGTTTTTTGGCTAACCTGTTTGTTAATGAGAGACTGATGAGGTTCAGGTGTGTACAAATCTGTACACAACCAGTGAGGTTTGGACAACCGGGGTTTTTTAAGATGACAGAAAATAAAATACACCAAGAAGAAACTGGACCAGTCTGCTGATGCTGTCGTCTTATCGCTACCTCACACTAATCAAGTCCAATTTCACTCGCTGGGCCACGTCCTCGTTTTAGGTTTGACAGCGTTTTAGTAGGTAAAGGTGATGCTTAGACATGAGTTGAGCTGCGGTTTGGGGAAGACCTCGAAGGCGACTGGTGACGCCTCCCTGGCAGATCCTCATGCACTAAATAGAAGTGAAGAAGTTAAAGAATTGAGAACAAGGAGGGAGGGAGGGGCACGTAAACGAGAATGATCAGCTTGCAGAACTGAGGGAACCGGAGGGAGCGTGTTTGGAGGCGTGGTCCTGCTCCTGAAATTCCGATGTGTAATCTCCAATACAAACACCTGATCTCAAAAGCCCCAAAATTACTGTCTAACACATACAGGGCACTCCAAAATAGATGCCCCCCTCTCCATGCTAACCAAGCATAGGATGGAAACTTTGAAATCCACATTGACAGCAAATGTTCCAACACTGGGAGGAACTGTTGCTTCCAAGAAATGGTTGTTTCTTGGTTATGACTCTGTGACTTTCCTCTGGGAGATTTCCTCAGTGTTTTTTCCCTTTTTATTTAAATGACTCTCAGTATGTTTAATATCCTCCAGAATCTTGATGTAGTCGATTATTCAGATTACTAAATTGGATTTTAAAGGTGTGAAACATCCTGTTAAGTGATCTAAGTGATTCTCTCACCTCAAAGCTGAACTTTTCTACAGACACACATTTACAAGATAGAGACCACTTTACCCTGAAATGTCCTTGGGAAATCTGCCCCTCATTCAAACGGACCGCTCGTGGTCACACCTGCGCCTAATCCCCCACACTTAGATCTACATCTTATTTTAACTACATGATGGCTGTGTTGACTCTTGGAGACTTCTTAATCCACAAACAAGGACATATTCATTTTTTTAATCTTATTCCTGTATTGATTTTTTTCACTGACAGTTTAAAGTGATTCCCTCTGACTGTCATCCAGCTATGCCCCCCTTACTGTGGACTCTAGACCAATCCCGTTTCTCCTTCCCACGGGGTTTCTATTCAGTTCTGCTTTCAGATGATACATTTAATGACTTCATTGCATCAGCAACTGGTGAATTTTTATCTATTAATAATAACAATTCAGTTTATGGGAATCTCTCAAAGCTTATCTGTGTCTGCAGATCATTTCTTTTTCAGTTCATCAGAACAGAACCCAAAATCCAAGCTGCAAAGAGAGACGGGAAAGCAGGGAGGGAGAAAGAGACGTGGGGGAAGACGAGCACTAAAGGGCCGTGGGTCCGACTCCAAACCACGCTACTGCCCTCCAGCCAGGCAGCATGGGGTCACTGAACTGGCAAACACACTGAATCAAAAAATGCAGCTTCCCTGCAAAACAAAGTTTCTTGCTTTTACATCCTGGTGACAACACGGTGTATCCTTACTCCTCTGGAAGTCACCTAACCCCCCAAACTCCCTGTGGCTCAAAGACATGATGCCATTTCTCAAACTAGAAAAAACAACTTGTTTTTCCTTTTATTATTTTAGTTACTCACCAACCTTGTCTTTAGATTAGCCCACTTACTTGGCAGGGATAGTGGCTATAGTGGGCAGGTGATGTTGAAGATGGAGCTGACAGGCAGAAGGAAAACAGGAAGACAACAGAGAACATTCATCGATGTAGTGAGTGTGCAGGGATCGTGTGACAGCAGAGGATCAGCTGAGGCAACCCCTCGGAGGAAGGTGAATGAAAAAGCTCGTGCCCATCACTCCACAAGGCACCGACTCATTCGTCCAAGGTCAGCGTCTGTAACGTCTTCAAGTATAAAAGAAAAAGTTTTCTGCCTTGAGATGAACCTCAAATGTATTTGTATGCTGTTCAAGCCCTGCGTCTAATCCTCAGGAAGACGTTCAGCACAGATCAGTGGACAGGTCAGGATCACTTATGGTTGGCAGCATAAGCCGCACGCTTCCTATCGCAGATCTGTTGCTCTGATGGCTCATTTATATTTGCCATCACTGCCGACACGACTGGTGGTTCTGCCACGAGTGACGTAAAACTGCTGCAAAAGCCACACTCTGGTTTCAGCTGATGGTGCATCTCTTGCACACAGCATGGTGCTGCACAGGTCACCTGACAGCAAAAGTCCAGCTGGGCCTTTGTGTGTCACTGAACTGCCAACTTGAGCCACGATCGCCCCCATTCACAAGAATAAACAGGAAACAAACTGTTTTTCACTCTGTGTTTATTTTATGAAGTGCGATTGTTAAATTATAACAAGTAAAAAACTTTGATCTTCATCACATTCTTCGCTTCAAGCTTTAAATTACCAGCTGGGTTATTCATCAGGACACTGAAAGCACCTTGAAGGAGCAGCAGATTTACGACTGAGGCTCGTGTGGATCTTCTGAGCTTCTCTTTAAAACGTGAAGCAGGTGAATTCAAGCCATGGGAAGCTCATGATACGCTGCATACTGTCCAGTCACCTGATGATAAATCTGTCCAAGCAAAAACATCTGTAAGAACCTTGTGTAAAACAAGACATGTCACATCTACTGCATGTTTACTGCGTACCCACCTGCCTCTCAATGTCAGCCAATAGGCTGCTGGCTCCCAGGCGAAACAGGCCGGGACAGAGCCAATCATCACCCAGCTCTTCTTTGATAAGAGTCAGCCAAACCAAAGACTCTTCAGCCGTTCGGATGCCCCCTGCTGGCTTAAAGCCCACCTAAAAGAAGGCATGCACACGTGTGTCAATAAAACACACAACACACTTGCAGCACGATGACACATCTACAAAGGTGGTACTTGGAAATACACACGCCTAAAAAAAAAAAGTTACGTGCACATGCGTCAACCAGCAGTTGGACCCATGTGACCTCGGTGGCTGTTTACGTTCCTCCCTCTGCTGCGACATTATCCACTCTGCCAGAGCCCGGCTACAGACTCAGCACCCGAGGTTCCATCTTTGGTGACCCTGTCCCCCTGCCAGCTTTCACATGGCAGGGGGACAGGGTTGGTACTGATGGACCAGGGGCTCTACTGGTCCATCAGTACCAACCCTGTCTCCCTGCCAGCTTTCACACAGTAGAGCCCCTGGTGCATCAGTACCTACTCGGATCTACTCAGCTCAGATCGCCACGGTTTGCGGGGTTTTCCATTAGGTCACAGTACCTGGTACTTTTTCAGTAGTAGTTTTTTGTCGCAACACTGACAATAAAGTTCTGAAGGCAAAAGCAGGTCAGAACTAACACGGTGTAAATGCAGGCCATTTTAACTAATAAAGAGCGTTTTAATCTGAGAAACTTTGCTTGAACCTGGTTCCACAGCACTAAAATCAAAACCATCCGTTTTGACACTAAATACAGAGAGCACACTGTGGCGAGCCTCGACTGGCCTACGATTGGTTATTGATGTAGACGCACGTCATGGTGACTCAACCTGTCTTGCAGCGCTGCCATGTAAATGTTTACATTAAGCGTTGTTCAGATTTTTGCTGCATCTTAATGAAACTGAGCAGAATTAAGTTCCTGCTGTTTGATAAAATGCTTCTCATCTACTCGAGTACTCGAGCTGCTCATACAACACATGACTCGCTCCACATTCATGCAAGTACTTCTTTCCATGTCAAAGACTTTCAGTCCATCAGTCACAGTGAACGTGATGCTGGTTTCATGAACATAATAAATGTAGTAACTGTTCTACAGTCAGTGAGTGCTCACGCCCACTGTACCTTGTGGCCCGTACTCATGAAGTAGTCACGGATGGCTCTCACCATCACTATGGCAACAGGGTAAGTAGCATTGACAGCCTCCTTCCCTGTAGACGTCTTGATGAAGTCTGAACCTGCCGTGTTGGAACAGATGAGATGTCTTCAACAAAAGCACGTACTGAGGTTATGTTGCATCGCTCAGCTGTCGGGTTTCGACTTCAAATTTGTCCGACAGGACGACAAACGGCTCGAGGCCGGCGCTCCCATGCAGGTCGACTGCACCGACAGCGCGGCCGGAGAAAAGCGTAAGCTGCTGCAACAAACGACAGCTTAATGCTCATCAATAAAAATCATTATTTCTTTCCTCGCCTTCCTTCACAGCCAATTATATTTTATCAGCTAGACTGATAAAAATAGAAGATGAAATGACGCAGTTTAACAGATTACCCACAAACTGCAGGGGCAGAAAAAAAGAGGCGCCGCCCTCCTGCCTCCCTGAGTTATAATGACCGTTCATTACCGAACAGAACAAGATGGAAATTTTACAGTTCATTAAAGACATGTTATATGTATTTTTTCAGTTTCTCTCCCCTCTTTCTCAAACTGGCGTAATCCTTAAGATTCGTTATACGGAGTCTTAATTACCAGATAATGGATAACGGTTATTAAATGTGGGTGGCGGTAATGAAGCTCTATTCATTTGCGTGGGCAGGGAGATACTGGCGGGGAACGGCGGGGTAAAAAAGGCTATATCAGAGATTAATAGGTAAAATTATCATTCAATTTCAGGAATCTCATATGCAATTCATAGGAACAAGAGGAGATTAAGGAGCAAGTGTGGTGACAAAAGCAATGTATTTTAATGACGATCTCTATCAGAGCGCCTGACAATTTAGGTCCGTAATCGGCTTACTGTGTGACGGCTAGTTAAGCACGCTCGCGTGTGTGTGTGTGTGTGTGTGTGTGTGTGTGTGTGTGTGTGCACATGTGTGTGTGTGTGTGTGCACATGTGTGTGCCTGTGTGTGTGTGCACATGTGTGTGCCTGTGTGTGTGTGTGTGTGCCTGTGTGCACGTGTGTGTGTGCCTGTGTGCACATGTGTGTGTGTGTGTGTGTGCCTGTGTGCACATGTGTGTGTGTGTGTGTGTGTGCCTGTGTGCACATGTGTGTGTGTGTGTGTGTGTGCCTGTGTGCACATGTGTGTGTGTGTGTGTGCCTGTGTGTGTGTGTGTGTGCCTGTGTGTGTGTGTGTGTGTGTGTGTGTGTGTGTGTGTGCACATGTGTGTGTGTGTGTGCACGTGTGCCTGTGTGACGGCTAGTTAAGCACGCTCGCGTGTGTGTGTGTGTGTGTGTGTGCACGTGTGTGTGTGTGACAGCTAGTTAAGCGTGCGCGTGTGTGTGTGTGTGTGTGCGCACATGTGTGTGCACGTGTGCCTGTGTGACGGCTAGTTAAGCACGCTCGCGTGTGTGTGTGTGTGTGCACGTGTGTGTGTGTGACGGCTAGTTAAGCACGCTCGCGTGTGTGTGTGTGTGTGTGTGTGTGCACGTGTGTGTGTGTGTGACAGCTAGTTAAGCGTGCGCGTGTGTGTGTGTGTGCACGTGTGTGTGTGTGTGCCTGTGCGACGGCTAGTTAAGCACGCTCGCGTGTGTGTGTGTGTGTGCGTGCCTGCGTGTGTGCGTGCACATGCGCCCGTGCGCGTGCATATGTCTGCAATTTTTGTTACATGGTGTAAATGTTTCTACATACGCTGCAGGCATGCAGGCAGTGAGTGCAGATCAGCTGTTATGCAGAGTTAGGAGCAGATCAACATGCTACTGTCATACAGCCTGTGTGACCACGTGCTTCATTAGACACGACAGAACAGATGACCAATGAAAACACGGGTCTGAGATCCTGTGTATCAACTTATTCTGTAAGCTAGTCTCAGTCATTTAACAGCTGTCAGAGTGAAGAGCCCGGAGAGCGAGTTTACACTGGAGGCCTTTCCTGCTGCGAGCCCAAAGGGCATCTGTGACTCTGCCTAAAAATCTTTATGATTTCACACCTTTGATCAAAACCATGAACCCAGCGTCACGTGGACATGAAGCCTGCATGTATAAAGACTCATTTACATCATGGAGCCCTGTTCTCAACAACGGTCATAGACGTAACTCTGTGTGATACATGTTTAAAGTTTAGTCTTGTGCAGGACACGACATCACCGGGTCGGCTCGTAGCTGCTAATAGTTCTCTCCCCCCCCTCCCTCCCTCCCCCTCTCTCTCTCTCCCTCCCTCCCCCTCTCTCTCCCTCCCTCCCCCCCTCTGTTGGCAGAGCAGAGAGCAGACGTCTGCAACATGCAATCATTTAATGGAATAAAACTGTCTTTCCCCCCAAACATCATAAGCAGCTGCTACATGTGCATCACACTACAAACACAACATTTCTTACCAAAGCACGACTGGGAATCCCAACATCATCAAACTCTCAGAAATCTCTGTTAGACTCCCCCCCCCCTCACTCATTTATACAAACCTGAACATCACAGCTACAGGCAGACTTTCACATTTTAGTGCAGCGAGACAAAGAACGACAAACAGCTCGAGCAACAGGAAGTGAAAGTGGATGGGATGCTGTTGCAGCCAGAGGCAGTAAATGACCCCACACACAGTGGGTTACTGGTTCTCTCAGCAGTTAGCAAATATAAACTACAGCCCAGTGACCTCACACTCTGTAGACGCCGCTAAACATGTTGTAAAACCTTAAATCGAGCTTCACAGACTGAGTTGCATCTGTAAAAGGCCTCCATGGTGTAAAGAAGCTTCATACATGCAGCGTTTCATTAACACAGTGCTTTGTTATTACATCCACAGCCCAACCTGCTCGTCTTTAAACTGAAATTACTAACAGAAAACAAATATAAAGCTGGAACCATGCAGTTTTTATTTTATGATCAGCTTCACTAGAAAGTGTAATTAAACTATCAGATGAAGACACACACACACACACAGCTGTGAGACTGACCAGCCATCATGGCGACCATGCTGGCTCTGTAGACGTTGGTGAACGAGCCGAGCTCTCCGACAGCCAGGATGGTCTTCATGTGGGCGGGGCCACAAGCCTCCCGAAACTGACGGATCTCGTCGTACATGGCTGCAGAGGGAGACACGAAACTGAAATCACTCGACATGTTCAGTGCACGCCCGTGTGTGTGTGTGTGTGTGGGGGGGGGACACTGAGGGAGGGAGGCCTCACCTTCTCTGCTGCCCTCATGACGCAGACAGAAGTGACAGGAAATGGGCGGATTACTGGATTAGCCGATGGTTTGTTTTGTAACTAGCATTTCATCACGTATTAAACTCTTACTACAGGCTCAGACATCAGTATTAAACACACAGATCCTTCCATACAACCACAGTAACGACAGTGAGGCTGCAGCATACCTTCCCACTGTCCTGTAATGGCCAGCATCCTGTTGATGACGATGTCGATCTCCGTCGCGCCGTCACTCACTGCTATGCGCACTTCCTGCAGGCGGGTCTCCAGTGGAGTCTGGCCAGCTGGGAAGCCAGTGGCCACTGGGAGAAACAGATAACACAGTGGAGCCCAGGCAGCACAACCTTTCATTTTCTATATTACACACACAGGGTTGCCATAGCTACGACTTACCTGAGGCGACAGGAAGGCTGGAGTCGGCTGCTTTAAGTGCTCCGACAGCATCAGTCACACGAGACGGATACACACACACCGCTGCTGTTGTCACGCCTGACATCAGGGATCAGAGCAAAGAAGAAGACACGTGGTGATAAACTGGCCTGTGGCTCCCTCTGCAGGCGGACTAGTGTCTGAGCAGTCTGGCATGCTTACTCATCAGGTAACGATGACCAATAGGATGATAAAACTGATAAATGAGATCATGGTAGCAGAAAAAGGTCAATAAAACATTTGAATTCATGCGGTTGCGAGATGTTAATGGTTCAAAGCCGCCCTGTGTTTGACTTTCTCTGTGAATAAATGAGCGACAGCCGTCCTCACCACCAACGCTCTGTTCACACTGGCTTTAAAGGGAAAAAGCAGCTGTGCGTCTTTGTCAGAGCAAACTGGAACATGAGCGCGTAACCACAGTGATGTGTAACCCTGTTCTGCACAGAGACGAGGACACTAATAAAGACCAACACTGTGTGTGCAGAGTAACGCACGTTTCAAACATTATGGGATTAACGATGAACGTGATTAAACTTAAAATGCACGTGTAATATCTTTTTATTTCATCCAGTGAGCCCGGTGTTAGAGGCTCTCAGAGGTTCTTTTAGAATTAATGACCCGTCACGTCCCTGATCTGGACTTTGACTGGGACGCAGCAACAACGGTTAATGGTTATTTTGTTTCTCAGCAAACAGGAAAATCTGCTTTTAAAGTAAGGTTAGTTTTGCCACACACGACTTTTTGTTTGTGTTAAATAAATAAATTTCACGGCTTTTTGTTGATGCAGGATTATATTTGTCCGATGTTGCGACCTGTGATTTACACATTATGTCCTGACAGGTGAAACCGTAACATGGAAACAGCCGTTACTTGTTTCTCACGTGATGCCGACGGGATTTTGCTGGCATGATTTGGGAAAACTGCAAATGAATACAAATTTGTTGTGATTCCTTTTACACTAATGATGCTCAACACAACAATATTCAAAACAGCAGAGATTTATTTTACTTATAGAGACGTTGAGAATTAATACTAAGCACCAATGAAGCTATCGTGACAGGATACGCTAGCTCATTATTTACTAATAATTATTTTATGACACCAACGCTTGTTTTCATTTTATCAGTTTTCCTGACAGACGTGAGGGCGGACCTTTGTCGTGCATATCAAGCTTCTTGAGCAGGTCGTATCGAACTGGCTGGATAGCTTTCAAACAGAGCCTGTGCACGTTGGAGGCCGTATCGTCTCCGGCCAGAGTGGTCAGGTCGATCAGGGTCGCGGCCTTCAGCAGCCACGCAGCCTGCGAGTACACACAAGGAAACAGCGCTCAGAGAAGGATACACCGTGAGACATGTTAAAAATGTAGCCCTGAAACACCGCCTTATAGTTAATACTGTCTATGACCACAGAGGTGTGCTTACATGGACGTACACATAAATGCATTTTGGTGTTACAAGTTAAGACAGCGTGGGCTTGTTGTCATCGTGCACCACAGCTTACAGCACAGCTCACCTGCCACTGTTTCTTGGGGATCTTCTGTCTTTGGATAAACTGAGCCCTCTTCAACACAGCCTGTGTGTTCACTCTCACTTTGGATATCCATTCCAGGTCTGTTATGAACACAGAAGAACAGAAACAAACTCACTTTATTAAAGTGGCTGAAACACACAGAGTATTTCAATCAGATGTCCTCTCGATACCAGAGGCAGAGATCAAAGCAGCACAGAGGGACGTGAGCATGAGGTGTCTAAGCACAACAAACTGTTGTATGTGAGGCCTCTTATCTTTATTTATATAATGTATATATAAAATGCCACCCACTTGCTGCACATAATGTCCTCTTTGTATATACTCATTCACTGTATATAAAGTTCTGTCTCTCTTTTTCACTGCGTGTTATATCTGTATAACTATGCACGTGACAAAGAAGCTTGAATCTTACAAAGACTCACAGCTAACTGCCCCAAAGAGGAACACCAGAGAGAAACCAGGAGAGTAAGCCAGCTTTGAGCCATACAAGGTAGAAACTCAGCATCAGGGGAACAACATGAGAACAGCCGCCAAAGGCTGGAGACTCAGTAATACTGGAACAATCTGGTGTTTAAGTCTGACGCCATTAGTCAAACGAACACTGCAGCATCACTGAGAGTTAAAACGGTCTAAAGTCTTTCATCTTTAATAAAATGATCAGCGTTCTGCTCTACCAGGTGTAACAATTAAGTTTAGCATCCAGGCATCCATGAAAACAGGGTTTATGACATTTAACGGAGTTAGAAGTTAGCAGGAAGTTAGCTCGCTAGTTTCCACCTAAACATGATGTAGCATGTTCTGACTGAGAGATTTCTGAAAGAATTCAAACGTACAGCTCTGCTATCACTTCCAACATAAATGAAGACAGAAAACTAAACAGCAGTGACGTTTGTAGGGTTACTGAAGTTGGGCTAGCTGGTATATAATGTTGTGCTACGTGTGGCTAGCGACACAGCTATGTTAGCATAACATAAACACAGTGAAGCTGGAGGATGAACGCTAACTTTTTTCCACTTGATGAAAGTTAACGTGAGGGTTCCCGATGGTTAGAGACAAATGCAATCGCATGGCAGGATGCTGTAAACGGACCACATCAGTCAGGAGAACAACTGAGATAATCCATCCACAATACGAGGTTAGTCATTAATATAGAATAGAATAGAATAGAATTCAACTTTATTGTCATTGCACATGCACAGGTACAGGGCAACGAAATGCAGTTTGCATCCATCCAGAAGTGCTTTAGCCATGATATAGATATATTACAATATATATTAGCAATACTATAGATATGTGAGTATATTACAGAAATGGGTCTATTATGGTATGTTATAATGTACACGGTATGAAGTATGTCGTGAATATTCTATAACTATAAGTATGTACAGGCTGTAGTGAGTACAAGCTATGTACAGGATATGAACAGGATATAAATATGAAAAACTATACAGAATATGAAATAAATAACTTTACAGAATCTGGGATATACAGCTATACAGAAATGGGAACTATGCAAGTTGTAAACAGCTGTAGGACTAAAGATTATCGAATGTACAGAATGATTATTTACACAGAGCTATACAGTAGTGCAGTTAAGATAAGTGAGGGTGTAGATAGTTTCTACAGAGGCTATATAAAGTGCTAGTGGTTGTGAGTGGTGGTTCAGTCCATGTTATTATTATATACTGCAACAACATGGAATAGAGCAGCTGCAGAGGATTCAACATTAATGAATCAATGGTACAAAAGTGGAAGAAGCAAGAAGAATGAGCTGAGTAAAGCTTGACTTATCTGACTGTTTTGTTTTGCTTAATGCGCCTTATGGTCCAAAAAAAATACGGTAAGTCTTAGACTACGTTCACTCTGCAGGTCTTAATGCTCAATTCCAATTTTTTGATCAAATCTGATTTTTTTTGTCTGCTCGTTCACACTACAAATAAAATGTGACAGCAAACGCGCTCTAGTGTGAACGCTCAAAGCGGCCCGCATGCGCAAAAGAAGACGTCACACACAACGCACTCTGTTTAGACCCAGAGCAAACAGCATTGTTTGATTGATGGCGTTAATATAAAGACTTGTTTCGGACTTCACGTTTCCCAATTTTTGCTTTAAGTTATTTTGTTATTTACATAATAATGTGAATAACCTAATAATGATCCTTATTGCTGTTTTAGAGGAGCGGTGCTTCAAAGGATAGCTGCAGATTTCTGTCAGAATCTGCAGATTATACAGTACAAATAAAATGTTCACGTTTCTCCAACGTTGTCTTCCCAACAGTTTCACCGGATGGCCAGTAAGCGTTCTTGATGTCTTCTCGGACGCTTCTCCGGAGCTGATAATTGGCGTCTGTCTTGTGTCAGGTGACGTAAAAGACGGATTTAATGCGACATGACCATCAAACAGCAGTCGCTTTCTAAAACATCAGATATGTATCGGATTCAGCACCACATAGGAAAGTGACCCAGATCGGATTTGAAAATATCGGATTTGTGCCGTTCACACTGTCACACCATGATCAGATATGAGTCGCATGGGGTCAAAAAAAAAAAAATCGGATTTGATGCACTTTCGCCTGCAGTGTGAACGTAGCCTTAGAGTAAGTTGAGGTAAATCATACAATGAATAGTCTATTCTGAAAGACCTCCGTTTTTCATCGTTTGAATATTTATTATTGCTCATTAATAAGACCAAAGTATTTGTTATCAAAATAATCGATGGAATAATCAAACTTATTTACTCAAATAATCAATAGCTGCAGCCCTAACATGGGTGGCTTCAAGCTGTATGCTGGGAGTGAATGAGGCTCTACAGAAACGACATGAGAATTTCTTTCATATTGGAGACGTGCAGTTGGAAGGCAACAAAGAGACAAAAAATGGTCAGAAATGAGGGGATTGCACTACCAGTAGGTGACACTGCAGACTGAGGACAAGTACCTTAGAATCTTGCAGGTGAATGGGAACCATGACGAGGAGCCGAAACCACCAAATACCCAAGATCTTGGGTATGCTCGCTCTTGGAAAGAACAAGATCCGGGCAATCAACACCTACACCCTGCCTATACCCTTCCATTAGAACTAGGGCTGCCACGATTAGGTCGACTATCAAAATCGTCGACGACTAATTTAATAGTTGATGCGTCATTTGAAGCTTTGTAAGAAATAAGTAGTAGGATTTAAGAGCGTAATAACGCACTGAAACAGAAGATGGCAGGACTTAAGATATTTTCAGGCGAGAATGTAGCTGTGTAAACCTCAAATATCTGCTCAGTTTATCAAGACGCCACATATTTTCAAAAGCGCTCCGACGTTTTCGGAGACATCTGTTACCCACCAGCTCGATAGCTAGCCGGGGTTCAAGGCTCACTACAGCCGGGGATAACAGCGGACTCCCAGCACATGGTTTTCAGACCCACTGCCATCTTTGTCTACTCAGGTTAAACATGATATATAAGTCACTTAGATAACTTAAAAATGTTATTGTTTGGCTTTTTTCAGTATTTTATTTGTTCCTGAGTAAATCGGTTTAGCTGAGATTAAAGTTATAGTTTTTACACAGCTGAATAAACATCAAGCAGACGGCTGATCATCAGAAGTGTGAGATGCTCAGAATTTACTCCGGTGTCCTGTTATATTTTAGATAGAAAAGAGTTTATTAAACTTCACCGAAACAATCTGCAAATTTCATTAAAATTTAATAAACTATCATCTTGTCTTTATTGTTAGTTAGCACATACCTTACACACTTAAAGCTGTAAGCTAATGATAGTTATATAAGAGCAGATGCTGCTGGTGCAACAAGCTGTACGTTTTACGTCCAATGGATGATGATCTGATTAGTCGACTAGTCGCAAAAATAATCGGTGACTAGTCGACTATCAAAATAATCGTTTGTGGCAGCCCTAATTAGTACTTACTCAGATCGACTTGCCATGATTCGCTGCGGTTTTCAGGGTTTTGCAGTTGGTCATAGTACCTGGTATGAGGTACTAATATATTACCTGCTCACCTGGGGTTACAAAGTGATGCAAGCAGGTACTAAAATGTGATGTCATCAGACTGCATGCCACTGATTGGCTAGTCAGTGGCATCACTCGGTGAGTCATGAGAGCGTCTTGTTCATGAAAATCAAAAGCACCATTGTTGGCAACGAAGGAAAGGCTACAAAAACAACGCCACGGTCCCCGAGTGTGACAAAAAGACACACCGAGCAGCAGGTGCATCCTCACGTCGACGACCTCCTTTCTTGTAGTGTTTGTGTACCAATTACATCATGGGACAATGGTCACGTTGCTATAACAACAACCACACACATTAGGTAATGGAAACCAGTCAATCTGAGTAGGTACTAATGGGAAAAGGGCTTAAGTGTTTTCCCTTGTGGTAGTGTCGGATTGTTTTCTGTGGCACACCAACAGTCTGAAAGAATGAAAATGCTGATTTTGTTCACCAGTTGTTGTTTTAAGGAGTAAACATATTTGCAGATGTGGGAAGTACTTAGTTACTATACTTAAGTAGAATTTTCAGGTATCTGTACTTTACTTGAGTAAATGGTCTGTCAGTCACAAGGGCCTATCAAATACAAAGAGATGAAAGACACAAGACAATGAAATGTATGCATAATGTATAGCACCATAGTCAGGTGTCTATAAGCTGTGCTCATGTTACTTTAGCATGTAGCACTGCAGAAGAGCAGCGAGCATAAAGAGTAACGTGTTTTTTTATGTCACATAATTTCAGATGCAACTTTTCCATCAGCTCAACAAATGTCAGAAAACACAAACTGTTAATGTGACCGCCAGGTTAACCTGTGACACGTCTGGATTCATTCTGACCTGATCTCATGTTCATACATCAGATACGACCTCTGTGCTCATCCCTTACAAATACACTAGAGTACAGGTGCAGGTGCCTCACAGGTGACTCTGGTTGGACTGACAAACATCCACTCTGAGCGCAGGTAGCTTAAAGTGTACTGTGTAGATGTTGAGGTGGCCATCGTCAAATCACAGAAGGAGTGAGTGGGAAGAATAATAACAGCAGGACATTTGTGGAAATATAGAATATAAATCAACTTTGTCATTCTTTAAACTTTGTAGTGTCACGAGGTAAACCCACGTGCTCTTCTTTCTAGTCCGAAACAAACTGTCAGCAGACTGCAGTGCTGTGTTACGTCTTATACACACCTCATGAGTATTCAATTACACAGTAGAGCCAGCTGTCACATGATTGCTCAGTAAAAACTAGCTACACGTCGGAAAGCAGGATTAAAACGCTTCCTTTGCGCTGTTCCGGTTCTATTTGTTAGTGTGCAGTAACATCCGTGCTCTCAGGGTCAGTCACCTCTAACTGCTTCACTGACTTCACCTGTCCTAACTTAGCATCGTACACTCAAAGTTTCAGCGTGAAATCCTGCGCAAAGCAAAATGACGAAGTGAATATTCCTTGGTAACAAAATCATCGTGTTATTGGGTCACGGTAACGTGGGAGCACGATTACTGCGGACGTTCTGCCCGTACATGCGTTTACTTACCGAGCGTCGTACCAGGATTTCTGGGTGACATGTTTAGCGACAGAGAACGCTGTCGTTTGTGAACTTCGTCATCAGTCGCAGCCAAAATACGTATGAAGTGCGCTCAAAATGCCCGGATGTGTTCTTCGTAGGAAAGTCAAACGCCAACGAGGGTAGAAGTTTGTGTGTGACAAAAGAAACGGAAGATATTTCAGGGCGCAGCGGCCTGTGAATGCGGCATACGGTATTAATCTTTCTCTTTGCATCCGACATGAGGATTCACCTGCACGTCTACACAAATAAAAGTCACACTTTCAAAATAAAAGCAGCACTGGCACGAACTAGTTTTCATTTACCTTTCCTGTTTGCCTGACCCTCCACCAGATGTCAGTGTAGCGCAGGCTTTTAATGACGTTTCAATTGCAGAATGGATACACAAAATAAATCCTAATTTTGTCACACATATTCAAATCAACTTGAATTTATTTTATTTAAAAGGGACAGTGCAGTTTAACATAGTTCAAGTGCAAGACATGAAACTGGTGTACCGCAATCAAACAACTAAATTAATTCAAAACCCCCAAAGCAAATTCTGAATTCAGCTGGAAATATGATTCCTAGGGTCTGAATATTTATATAGTACGGTGCATTCAGGTATTCACAATGCTTCACTTGTTCAGTTTTTTTTCTATGTATCAAATTCATTTTATAAGAGAGTGGCGCCCACTGCCACCGCTGTGGGTGCGCCACCAGTGAGAGCGCAGCCTCCTGGTCGAGTTCTATGCCAGTCGGCTTAGAGCAAAGGCCCACCTTCAGGCCCCTGGCAGGATCCAACGCCCAGGACGAAGAAGCCTCAGTCCTCCTAGCTGTGAGAATGGGTGGAATTGGGCTGTGTTAAATGTTCAGGTGACCATGTCAAGTGTTCCCACTATATTTCATTGTTGTTCCCCAATAAGTTTTGAATGCATCACCAGTTTTATAAGTAAATACATTTCTAAAGGTGCTATTAATATTAAATTCTCACCAGAGTTGGCTGGTAACAACCCATCCAATCCACGGATGCAAAGAAATCAAACTATAGATGTCCATAAATTAAGGGTAATAATGAGAAATATACTGAAATTGATTTAATACCTCGTAGAAAAGCTTTTGCTGGTGATGACAGTTTCAAGTTGCCTCTTGTATGGAAACTCTAGAGGCATGCAGGTGTGATTTTGGCCCACAAACAGTTAATCCTGAAGGTTATATGGGCCCTGCAAGTCTTGAACAAATATCTACAAACGTTCCAGTTCTAACAGTCAGACAGCTTTTGAATCCCGTTTAGTCCACAGGACAATCTAACATGGCTAGACACCTGAGCTTTGCATTCCTGCATTCGCTGGTTCTGTTCCACATTCGGGCACTGGGTTTCTTAGTGAACTTTAAAAAGAGCTCACGAACTCCAAGTCAGCAGATCTCTTTCTTCGATTTGCGACTGGATACATTAGTCGGACCACAGAGGGGCCGCGTTTTATCACTGCCTCGCTCAGTTTCAGCTGGGACACAGATGGCATTTCCAAACAATGTTATGGTTACTGGGCACAATGGCATCAACGATTGCTTAGTGCCACTCAGACTGTTAAAGATGGTGGTGGACACTCTCTCACAGCCTGTGTGCATCGCGTCACCTCAGGGGGAGGGAGTCCAGGCTCCTGCACCAGGGTCTTAGACTGAGAGGGTGTCGTTTTGCATGGTGTTGTCTTCAACAGCAGTCTTTTACATAAACAGGTAGGGAGGGACGCGCTCCTTTCCTCTGTTAAAGCTGTCTCGCTCTCTGTTGTTATGGTGCAGTGTTTGTTTTCTGCCTGTAAGAGCTGCTCATGTTCCAGGCCATCTGACCCTGAGGCCAGACCTTCTCTTAGCAGCTACATCTCCTCCTCATATTGGCTTTGATGAGGTGACACCAGCTGCACATGTCCTTGCCATAGATTTTTTGAAAGGGGCTAGCATCCCTTCATGGGCCTTAGCTTCTGTGCTGGATGCCCTTTGTGGCCCTCGCTCTTTGAACTCATGGATTCTGTGGATATGACATTTCTTTCATATAAGTAGGGATGGGTATCGAAACCCGGTTCTTGTTGAGAACCGGTTCCCACTGTTTCAGTTCCTTGGAATTGTTTGCCATTTTTGCAAACGATTCCCTTATCGATTCCAGTTGCCCCGAATGACGTCACCACGTTGCGGAGCGTCATTTACCTGGCAGGAAACATGGCGGCTCAAACGCTAAAAAGTTTGGTTATACTTTACGAGAACAGATGACAACAGGGCAACTTGCAATACTTGCAAAGTAGATATTTCATTTAAGGGAGGAAACACTACGAATATGCAAAAGCATTTGCTCACAAAACACACGATGACCTTAAATGAATGTCGTGTTTTTAATTCCGCTCCGGACTCGTGAATCTCAACCAGCAGCAGCGGTAACGTTTGCACGTCCTCTCCCGTTAACGCGGCAGGTAAATAATCAACTAACAGTGCATATTATGTTAGCGCGATCTGCCTTATTACAAACCTGCCATTACTGTGCATTTAGTGACCATGATGAGAGAGAGTCTGGCTCAGATGCTGGCAGTTCTTGCTGCAGTCTACCGGTAGCGTCTCCTTTCAGGCAGGATAGACGAACGTCACCGAGCAGTGACTCAGTTTGTGGTCAAAGCCTTGCACCCGTTTGCCACAGCAGATGATTTTCAGTAAGTGAATGTGTTTAATTGTAGGCAGGGACATTACTGGATATTCTTGTGTAATTGCTACAGAATAATTTATGTTATACTTTGTTATTGCTACCAGTGTTGGTCAAGTTACTTGAAAAAAGTAATCAGTAACTAATTACTGATTACTTCCCCAAAAAAGTAATCCCATTACTTTACTGATTACTTATTTTCAAAAGTAATTAATTACTTAATTACTTAGTTACTTTTTAAAAACACGATTTACAACCTGAATAGGTGATAAAGTGATAGATCTTTCAGCCCAATTCTACTTTTTCTGCATAATCCATCATACAAAATGTAATCAAATGGAAAAGTCTCTTTTTAAAACTTGTTTTATTAGTTTTAATCTTTTAACTTTATGCATCAAGCAAAAATTTAATTATATGCAACATTCTCTGACTGGAAGAAATTTGTTTAACATTTAAACCTATTTTCTGCACATTCCAGCACATAAAATAAAATATTTTTTGTGTTTACACTCAGTCTTTCAAATAGATGCAAGTAAAACACAGCAGAAAATAAATAAAGTCAAAGACTCAGCGGTCCTGTTGCTCTATTTTCACCTGTAAAGCAGGAGTGGGGCAGGCGGAGGTTTACCCTGGTGCAGGTGTGCCGCGGTCAGTGGAAGAATCCGCGAGTTTCTCTGTGAGTTTCCCATCACGTCGTAGCTACTTGGTGCTTGCTCGGAAGTTTAGGGGTTTTTTCGCTGTAAAAAGAAGTTTTCTTCCCACGCACAGCGGACACTAATGTTTTTGTCACTTTTTATGGAATCAAACTCAAAGTAAGGTCAGTACTTCCACGCTTTAAACGCTGCACGCTCATACTCTCTCCCGCACTCGATATATGATCCACTGTTGATCTGCACACAGCTGTTGTCACGAACGTCGCACTCGCTTACGTCACTGTCATGAGACATTCTCGCAAAAAATCACGGTTTTAGTAACGCAGTAACGCAGCGTTCCTACGGGAAGTAACGGTAATCTAATTACCGTTTTTGCAATAGTAATCCCTTACTTTACTCGTTACTTGAAAAAAGTAATCTGATTACAGTAACGCATTACAAGTAACGCGTTACTGCCCATCTCTGATCGCTACAGAAGAATATTTATTTTATTATTTTACATTTACAATTTTTTTTCCCGGGGACCCTGTGACACCCCATTGAAGAGGCTGTGGATCTCGTAAGATCTCACTGTTGGGTTTGTAAGGCCATGTTACTCCTAAATGTCTATCTTGTTCAAAGAGAAGATATAAAACAAAGTTCTAAGCTAATCGACCTTAGTGTTCTCCTTTTTTAAAAAGAATCGATAAAGAATCGAATCGTTAAACAGAATCGAAAATGGAATCGGAATTGTGAAAATCTTATCAATACCCATCCCTACATATAAAACTGCATTGCTTCTCACTTTGGTTTCTGCAGAGTGAATGGGTGACCTTCATGTGTCTGTTGACCTTCAAAGCATCCCTCTGGCACACAGTTCTCTTGGCCTCAGGGTTCTGTTGCGCCTGAACACTGCATATTTACCCAGGGTTATTCCTGCAGCTTATAGCTTTATGGAATTTGAGCTTCTGAGCTTTTGCTTCTCTCCGTCTGCATCTGAGGAGCAGAGGAGTTTCCATTGTGTGTCCGTTGCGTGTGCTACATACCTACATTGACCACACTCAGAATGTGCAATGTGTGACCTGCTGTGCAAATCCAGCCAGAGGTAGAGCTCTGTCTAAACAGAGACTCACTCTCCTGCTGGATTACAGAAGCTCATCCGTCTACAGCACCAAAGGTCTTGCTTTGCCTCAGGATGTGAGAATGGCAACCTCAGTGTCTAGTCTGTGGGAGGTGTATATATGTCCCATACTATATGTGATGTACCATATAGTGAATCAGCTGTGAGGTTCAGTATGTTCCCCAAACCACCGACCTTTCAATTAGATGACCTGCTGCAGCCACCCCAGCGTCAGTTAAATGCAATGAATGTAACTAGTTTAACACTAATTCAAAGGTAAAGATTCAGAATGAGATTGATTTTATTTTTAAATAGACTGTTTAAAAAAGTTAAAGGAACACTTTGAAAATACATCAGATTTCAATGGAAAATAAAATTAATTCCTTCACTTAGGCGGCCTCAGTGTGGTTCTGTTGGCTTCAACACGTCTGGCAGTGGCATGTATTGATGTGCCATCCTGAAAGAGCTGGACTACCTGTGGAATCTCTCTGTGATCTACACACCCTGTCAGGCTACCAGTAGTGACACTGACCCAGCCAAATGCAAAAATAGTGTGAAAACACTTGGAAAAGATGAGGAGGGTTGAATTCCTGCCATTCAGGACATTTATCTTCAGCGATGCCTCCGTAAAGCACAGAGCATCATCAAGGACCACAGCCACCCAGCACATCAGCTGTTCTCCTTGTTTCCATCTGGCAGACGTTACAGGAGTCTGTCTGTTTCTACCATCGAGCCATACGACACCTCAACCGCAACACTTACACACACACACAGGACGCACTCAGAAGCTACCTGCAGCTTCACAAGTACTCTGTATAATCTGCACTGCTCACTTCACTTTATTGGTATTTTTTTTAAAGTGCAATACTGTACTAACTGCCACTAAAAACTTTGTGCTGTTCAGTCTGTACTGCTGCTCATTCCTGCCACTGTGCAATATCCCACTTGCCCCCCCACATTCCTATTTAAGATTTTCTTTATTTAATCACTAGGGTTTACATAATATTTATATATACATACATATTTAGTCTGTTATCTATATGTAATTTAGTGCTTTTAAAGTTTGATTTATGTTTTAAATCACGTTAAAGGAAGGACACAAAGAGAGCGGTGATAGGGTCTGTCAACAATGGTGACAATGGTCGAAGTTACAAGTCATCTCAGAGGATGTGACACCCAGAAAGAGGGGGGGGGACCCAGTACAAACGTTTGGTGCAGAACAGTTTTCCATCCCATTGTCTTAGAGAAGATTGGATCTCAGAGGTCACAGCTGCTTATTTTCAACACCACAGCCTCCCTGAGTGTTGTTGCTTACTAAGTTCATCTCTTTATGACATGCTGTCCTGCTAGAAGTAGACATCAACTCATTAGTGTGGATAAAGTTCAGCTCAAACTGGTTTCTTGAACATGACAGTGGGTTCAGTGGACTCAAACAGGTTCCAAAGTCTTGACCCAAAAGAACACCTTATAAATGGGTTCCAACACATTTGCATCAGTGATGTACGGCTAACAAATCTACAGCATCTGTGTGATGTTACCACGTTAATATGGGCCACAATCTCTGACCAGTGTTTCCAGTAATGTTGAAGCAATTCCATGAAGAATTAAGGCACTTCTGGAGGGTCTAGTCCGGTTCTAGCAAGGTGTTCTTAATCAAAAGGCCAGCGAGTACAAACAGCCTACTTGGCCATGACCGTCCAGCTTTTGTCCGAACTAGTGGACTGGTCCACCAACCGTGCACCTCAGCAGGTTCAGACATACGGTGAGTGTTCAAGGCAACTGAAGTAATCAGACTACAAAAAGATAACAGGTACTGATAGATAGAAAGAACACTTTGTATAAAGTTTAATGTTCACAAAAGCAATTAATAGCTTTCATGTTGGGTTTTGCTATACCTGCTTCACACTTTCATTGCCTAATCGTAACATCTACTCTTACCAGAAGAAACCTTTGTTGCTCTTTGTGATACTAGAAGATAAAACTCACAGCAAGCAGCGTTCAGCTCACTGGTCCAGCCCTTAACAACCGTCTCGTGTTGCCTTGTGGTCCCTTGGGAACTACCCACAAATACGTTACAGTTTTAAATATACAAGCAGCAAGTCATAGTGTTGGATAGTTTTTATTCACCAGTTAACTATTTTAATTCACACTGTGACCAAAAACTGCAAATATTTCTCAAGGTAGAGCTAAAGAAGGAGCAAGTGTATATATCATTAATAAAATATAAGTGTGCAACCATGTCTTCAAAAATATATGGTCATAAAATCTAATCATTTCAAAGTGACGATATAACAATGTCTACATGTTTGTGTGTGCATGCCTACAAACCAGATCATGTTTAATTCTGCAGACACAATCCAAATACAGACACAGGAAATGAAAGGTTTTGGGTGGATGAAGCTGATCAGCCATACCATGAACATGTAGGGACAAGTTTTTGAATCCAGGAACAATCGGTGAGCAGCAGAGCAGCGCCACAGTGTTGATGAAAAAATACAAAGAAGGTCAGAAAGATCTAGAGAACGCACGAGAGAGGAAGTGCATGAGGATAGCAAGGCACCTGGGGTCAGGTAAGACTGGTTCATGGTGGGGGTGAGATTATATCAGGGCTGTGAGCCCGTCCTCGTTTGCAGGGGACGGAGAGGTGGACAGATGAGGTCAGACAGAAGTCTCCATGACTGCAATAGTTGGGATCTGTACTGAGAGTAGGGAGCCGGCAGGTGAGCCCCCACAAAGGTGGAGGTATGTGCTAAAGACACGAGGAATGAATGCTGGGTTTTCTTCCTGGATGGGCAGGATAAGATGGGCAGGACATTTGCAGAGGAGGGACGGTGCAGGCAGGAGGCAAAGACGAAGACCAGAGTGAAGATTGATGAATGTAGAGGAAGACATGCAGAGGGTTGGTGTGACAGAATGAGACGACAGCAGTTTGTTTTTAAAATCCAAAGTCAATCCATTAACCAAATTTTAATAAGTGAGAGTAACAAGAACTTTAAATGAAGTGTGTTCCTGTGCGCATCATTAAATGATTGAAAACAGCTTATTTTTCCTCTAATCTTTTCCTTATCTGCATCTCAAAAAGAAATACACAACTTCCTTCTTGCATGACTGTTCACAGAGAATATTTGGTCAGTGGCTGAATCCTGAACATCACCTCATAATCACCTGTTTCTTACACAGTAAGTCAGAATAGAACTAATCTCAGGGGCTTTCTGTTTTTCTTTACAGCTCAGTCTTCTCATCGCTCGCAGAGCTACTGGCAGCTCCACCCTCAGCTTCACCCCTGGAGGCAGAGGGCGCGGTGTCTTTAGGCTGAAACGCCAGTGAGGCAGAATTGATGCAGTATCGCTTCCCTGTGGGTCTCGGACCGTCGTCAAACAGGTGTCCCAGATGAGCTCCACACTGAAGCAGAAAGGAAGAGATTTACTCCTGATCCTGATAAATGGCAAAGATATTCTCCACATGACTTTATTTGCATCATTCTGGTGAAAATTCAGTCGCCAAGAACAGAGACTGTTTGAAAGCAGTCTGATTCTGATCCGGTGGCAAATGTTATGCTTTCTAAAAACCCTTCAGCTACATTTTGTTGAGCCTGGGTCACAGTGAACGTAACGACTGCTGAAACATAGAAACATGAGTGCTGTGAGTCACGTTTTTGTGAGTCATACTGAATCTTGGCAAACGTTGATCTGAGAGAAACGATGTGTTTCTGTCTAACTGAAAATAGCGATCAGTAACAGTAACACAGCCTAAAATGATTCAGTGCATGAATACATCTAAGTTTCATCCACTTTAGTGCCCAGTGGGTAGCACCTCGGGCTAACAGCTCGTGTCCCTGTGTTTGTGTGGCTTCCTCCCACAGTCCAAACACATGCAGTGGGGTTAGGTCACCTGGCCCACAGGTGTGACAGTGGATGGTTGTCTGTCTGTGTTAGCCCTGTGACAGACTGACGACCTCGTAGTAGAAGAGTAAACAACAGCTGTTGATGAAGTTTATGGTGTACCTGACTGCAAGTAGCCTCTACTCTGTGCATCCCATAGGAGAAGTCATCAGCCTTAGTAATGGATTCCTCCTTCATGAGGTCGCTGAAGGATGGCCAACCTGTAACCATGACAGCATCACGTCGTCTAGTAACAACACGCTGCATCATCATCTGTAACATTGTAGCTACGTTTGTCTGTCGGAGTTACTGTGAATCTTCTTTACAGAGTCGGTTGTTTGTTTACATGAAGTGAAACTTTGTTTTCTACCAAACCAGCTCAGAGCTTTTAGTCAGAAGCAGATTTAACGATATTTATTTTCATATTCATGAACCTGAAAACTTTACAACAATGCATAACAAGAGACATCCAGCCAAGTGTAATGAGCATCACTTCGACATGAACTACGACGCACTACAGCCACGTATGATTGTGTTGATCCACAGTTTAATTCTTTCTGTTCAGCAGCTGTAAAAATATTCATCTTGTTTGTCTACTGGAAATAAACTGTAATAACAGAAGTGTTGGACCACACCGTATTGTTATTGATGTGTTTATAAAAGTTGTTCCAACATTTACAAAAGACTGATAAACAAGTCAGAAACTCCTGCGGCTACACGTCTGCCTGTTGTTGACCGTGTCCCACATTCAGCTTGTTTCCTGCGTGCTGTACAGTATCAGTTTAAGGCAGTAAGAGCTCGTTCTTAGCACACACATAGCTTTACATACAGTACATTCAAATAATCTTTTACATTTATAAAATGTGAAGTTTAACTTACCTGATCCGGAGTCAAATTTAGAGTTGGAACTACGAGAGAAAATAAAAATGCCATGAAGAAAAATACTGGTTTATGTCTTATTCGCCATATTATTTTAAACTGTAGTGGCGTGCTACGTCTCCTACTGTCAGCTGTTCTACTGACCTTTACGTTTTTACCCCACAGCCATCAAAAGCTGATGGCGTACTGGCGACCTCAAGTACAAGGTCAGAGGTCAAGTTTTCAGAAATTCTTGTGAATGTGACAACTGAAGAAGGAAGTCACCTGGGATTTTCACATTAATACCAAAGTTACATCTACTGAAACTCTCAGATGAGCTTGACCAGAACTATGCTATGATTTCACCTTTATCCCACAGGTGCCCGTGTACAGAGGCCGAGGGGCAGCAGGCGAGTGCGTATGCGCACGGCAGCACCGAAGCACTGCGCTAACAGTCACACACAACAACAAACAGCAGGGCAGTCTTACCTGAACAGGGCCGACCCACAGACGACACAGGCGTAGGTCCCTTCATCTGTTTGATATGTGAACTCTCCACTGAAGGCGCTGTGGAAAAGAACGCATTAGTGAAACTTCACGACAATGACTTCATTTAGCTGTGATGCACTTCAGTCCGGACCTTTCAGCGCACTGAGGCGACTGTTGTTGGAACTGTGTAAATAAAACTGATCCCAGTCCTGTTCATGTAACTGAACAACAAGCTGATTGATTTTATCTGGTAATAACTTAGATCATGTAGTAAAACATCACCATAAACGATGTAAGCAATAATCTGTCAGCTGGCAGCAACTATAAGCTGACAGTTTCACGATTTAGTTTCAAATACTGAACGGGTTGAAGTTCGGCTTCCAGAGTAACTTCTGTGATTACATCGACCAGGTCACATTTTTTTACATAATGAACCTCAGTGGTTTATTTTGAAAGACTAACTTGTACCTCTCAGTTCCTCTTTCCTGGGTCACATGGTACTGCATTGGTGTGAGGCGCTGTCTCAGCTCCTCCTGTGTGAACCTCAGAGGCCATGTCCTTTTAGTCCTACATGCTCCTGAGAGGTCAGGCACAGAGAGCAGCAAGTATTAACTACACTGCACACCGTCATATGAATACAAACAAAATGAATACATCTAAGAGCAGGTGGATCAATAAAAAACAGATTGTGCTACAGTTGAGATGAATAAGCTGGATTGTTTACACCTCAACAATCAAAATGTTCCAAATGGATTTCTACAAATGGATCATATCCACCTGAGAAGCTCTGTATTTATGTACGAACTGAAGGAAAGGTGCAAGGCTTTTACGGAGATGCTCCTCTGGGTTGACAGAGAACATATGTGCATGTTGGTAAAACTGGCTGTCCAGGAAAACAAAAAACACACTGGCACCATTTCAGACTGCAAGAATCTACGAGCAGGATGTGGTGCAACGTCACAAACAAAATCACTCAGTGCATGCAAGCAGCAAGAAAGCCAAGCGGTGAATCGTTTATCTGTTAGACTAGCAGGTCAGAGACTAAAGACGAGTTACAGTGGTTGCACTCATTTTTCAGCCAAATCTAGGACCTGGCAACACATGAAGCAACTCTTACAGGATGCAAGTTTACTGGAAAACACAAACTGGCACCAAGTCTGTGTTTGTCAAACATCTATCAGTGCAAAATCTTGGAAAAATGTAAAGTCAGGCTGACACACCAGGAGTGTTAAAGTTTTAGTGAGGCAAAGCAGAGCAGGCACACAGCACCCAATCAGTGGACCTGAGGGAAGACTGCAGGACCTCAGAGCTACAGGCTGACTCTTGGTTATTAGATGCAGCAGATTGAAGCCCGACATGGATGTTGGAGAAACGTATTCCACCCAGCACTAGAACCAAACACCCCTTAGCAGGGTTGCAACCAAGGACTGGGCTGTATGAAGAGTAGCAGACAGAGGGTGAAACAACATCACGAGCAAAGTTACAAACGAACAGAGTCTCAGATGAGATGACCTGATGACCCAACAGAGAATGTCAGACTGCTACAGTACGAGACCACAGGCAGCATCTTCTACAATTTAACAGTCGTTTACAGCCTTAAACATTCATGTACATATGAATTCTCTGGTCTCTGAGAGAGGTTATCACAACATGAGCAGGTCTGCCTCGTTCAAGTACGGGATAACATCAACGAGGCTATCACGTTATAATTCAGACTTTCATAAACACTATCATTACAGAAATGTTAACTTAAGTAAAGAACTGTGCAAAACTCGGTGCAACGACTTATTGAAACATGCAAACATAAATGAAATACATCATATACGGCACAAGCGACGCGTACAGTGCGACCCCCTTTATTCTCCGCACATCCTGAACGCTCTTTGGCAGTTAATGTCTTGAAGCAGTCTTCAGGAACCCGTCTCTACACTTATTAAAGGACATTACGAGGCTTTCTGGATGTTGACTCCCTTTGATTACGTGATCCCAGACTCCTTTGTGACCAATAATGTTCCATCGTGTTTGAGATCACAGTCGTGCTGAAGACTGAATCCAGTCAGAAGCTTTTCAAAAGATACTTGATGGGGATTATAATCTGACAGTACTTTCCTGCCTTCATTATTCTGTTAGCTTTGACAAGACGGCCAAACACCACAAGTGGACAAACCGCCCCAAACAATGACACAGCCTCCCCCACGGTGTCCTGCAGATGGCTGTTATACCTCATTACTAATGACAATTGAACCAAATATTTCACATTCAGATTCCTCGTCCATGACGCCGACTTCATGAACCGTTACTCAATGAGAGCTTGTCGCTGATTTTCAGCAGAGATCTTGTGTAATATGGTTTACCTCAGCGTTTCTGACACGCTGCTAATACAAAGTGCATCAATGCCTTAAAACTGGTTCTTTACCAAGCTGTCCGTCATCTGTAGACACAATATTGGATTAGATCTTTTTTTAAAGATGAACTCAGTGCTGTGAAAACAGATACAAGCTTTCAGAAAGTGTAGAAAACTGCTCACAGATGTCTTTAATGTCAGGGAGGCGCGTGCCGTTCTTTCTAGTGATATTCAGCTGTTGACAACTGTCGCGCAGCCTGTTAGTAGGCCCTCGATTGTGCTTCTGCGGAAGGTTGAGGAGATGTTGGCGTTCAAGCCAAACATCCTAAGCCTCCTTTAGAAAGTATAAGCGCTGACACGCCTCCCTGACTACACTGTCCATGAGTCCTGGAGATGTCCTTGATAAAGTTCCCGTCGAGGAACCTAAGCACCGCTGATGTGGGTGGGCAGGTGTTCTTCTCTTTGGTCCAACATCAACTTCTTTGTTTTGCTGACGTTGAGAGAAACGGTTGTTGTCCTGGCACCAGCTGTTTAGTGCCTACACCTCACCTCTGTAGATTGTCTCATCATTGTATTACAAAACATTACAAGACATCCTGGTGTGTTCAAGCCGTCTTTTACATGCCTTGATGCACGCTCAATCATCCAAGTCAATCCCAGAAGGTTGATTCTGTTCATCTGGATGTTTTCAATGGAGAAACGTTTCAGTATCATCATCATCAGGTGACTGCTTCAGTCTCCGTTATTACACTCTTAAATCCTGCTACTTATTCCTGCGTCTTTTGGGATCTTACAAAGCTTCAAACGACGCGTCGACTATTAAATCAGTCGTCAACTATTTTGATAGTCAACTAATCGTGACTAGTCGACTAATCGTGGCAGCCCTATTTAAAAACAGCACATTTGCATAAAGACTGAAACCAGCACCACTGGCTCTTAAACAGGTCATTATTTAGCTCAAACCCATCCAGCACACTAGTCGCAGCTCTACTGTACGATCGGTACTTTAATACTTCAAGCCCAGTTCTGGTGACGATGTCCTGACACATTAAAACCACAGCACTTCAGTAGCCTACTTATCATCTCTTTATAAATGCTTGTGTTTGCAGCTGACACAGCTGTATGCATGGTTTATGTAGCACTAAGGTGTGTTGATATTTTTGGTCATAATGTACAGTACGTATACGGTATGCTTTTAAGCACTGGATTACATTAGATTGATTGAAACACACAGCTTCTTTGACTAAATAAGAACCACAGCCAACGTTGGTTATATGGATGATTTTACACCTAAACTAACAGGTTACTCTAGACGAGCAGCAGGTACCTAGAAGAGCAGCAGGCAATGCAGGGTGGCAGACTGAGCTGCTACCCTGCCTGAGGGCATGATGCAGGGCCACAAAAAGGCCACGTCTGACGAGGACAGCCATAACAGTCACACTGAAGACAGAGAGAGAGAGAAAAGAGGACTATCATATTTGGATTATTTTATTAACCCCAGAAAATATGTATGAATGGGATCTACTGGCTGTGATTCATAAGTTAAACTGTTTTAAGGTAAGTTCTGTGGGTAAATACGGCTGAACACCAGCATGGCTGCATTTAACTATTTACTATGAATTCTTGTTGAAACAGCTGTTTCGTGGCTGCAGGAGCTGATCCATGTCTCTCTATCACACACACACACACACACACACACACACTCTTCTAATACATTTTGAAATTCATCTTGTAAATTGTGCGTTTGTGTGACATTATATGTGTTATAGGTAACGAAATACTTTTTATAGTACTGTGTGAAAGTGGCCTGTAATGTAAAATGCATTAAGTGTTTAATCAGACTGTAAAGTATGAAATATGTCAGTGGATTTAAAGTCAGGGAGGGAAGCTGCGTCCCTCAGCACTGAGACACGGGGAAACCTGGTTTGAGTGTGAATGCTTTGATAGGGCCAAAAGCAGCATGTGTAAACCACGCATGACAGAGATAAACATCTGCACACATCTGCAAACACTTTACACACTTTCTGCATTTACAGTAGCTCTAGCTTCCGCTAGTATCTTGTGCTGTAAATCATTACATTATATACACACATGTGAAAAGCACAGAGTTTTGCTTCAGAGTGGATAAGGGACAGCATTACATACGTCCATTCAAACTGTAAATACAGGTTTCAGCTTAGAGCTCTGGGTGCTCCCGGGAACTGCACACCCAGCAGTGGGAGAGCAGCCACGGGGCTGGTGCTTCATGTCGGGAACGCAGCTACACGAAACCCTCCAACTGTGAGAATTCGTGAGATTTTCACCAGATACGTCATGATGGCGACACCTTCGGCCACTAGATGTCAGTTAGGTGTAGCACCGTGGGTTACGTCACGAGTGGGATTATGTAACACGCACCACATTTACCGATATTTGCAGCAAGTATGCACTCAGTAGGAAACGAGGACACGCGTGTTAAAGTTATTCCACACTCCCACCCGTCTCTGCCCACCGAGCATATCCCCATCTTAATATTCGGTCTTCGTTTGGAAACTAAATCGTTTCAATGTTCGCCCTGTTTTTAAAATCTGAGTGTTTTACATTCGTACAGTCCCCGATGAACGAAGACATTCCCGGTTTACTAACAACGCGGTAACGTACCAGCGAGCAGCAGCAGCAGGACCGCGACGCTGACGAGCGGCTGGCGGCGGAAGGAGCTCCCCGCGCCGGCGACTCTTCGGAGCATAAGCCAGCTGACGTCATGGGAAACAGCGGAAGGGTTATCAGCGCAACCAAACATGCGTCCGGGTAAAATGACCTGCACATGTCCAATTATGGTCACGACTTCACTCGGCGACTCCAAGCCCCTCCCCCTTCACGGTCCCGCGAGCTACCGTTCCATAATTCCAACCACGGATGGTATTCCCGGTTTTTCCGGAGCTGTTAAAGCGGCAGCTTTGAATTAATGGATTAAAATAAATGTATAAACTCTTTCCGTCTATGGCAGCACCCTTTAATGCATAGAATTAGTAATGCAGAGTTGTTGACGTATGTATGTACGGATGTGCAGATGTATGTACAGGTGTATGTTATCTTCCCATGACCTCATACTGTTTCTGTTTCTTTTATCTTGTTGCATAAAAATGTTCCTAAACAAATAAAAAGTGTCAAAAAAAAAAAAAAAAAAAAAAAAAACTCTTTCCGTCTGGTGTACAAACGGCAGAAAACACACACACACGTGTACAAATATAAAAACTAATAAACCTTTAATATGAGCAGTTTGTACAATTTACAAATCGCATTAAAATGTCTGAAATTATTTGCAAATCCCAAAGTCGAACCACACCCATACAAGAGAAATCAAACTGCATATAATGGCATATTTGAGTTATATCAATACACAGGGTTTACATAAAACATCAGGTGTATGCGTTTAAGCAGAGGAGCCATCACATGAAACACTGACATGCAGCCCCTGTAATCACTGTGGCGGACACGTACAAAAATAGATTACACTGATGCACTAACAACTGGCTGATTTCTGAAAAGTCTTTATTTATGTTGTACACGTCCTGACAATATAAGGTCATCCCTGATGGAGGAAAAGATATTTAACAGGTCCAGCGACATAAGAATATATCAGCTCGGTTGTCAAAAATTAAATAAATACAAGCTTTTGGTTTCATATCAAAAGAAACTGCTACAAAACACCAAATCTCAAGATGTCACGCAGAACTGGCGTTACTCACACTTTAAACAGTTTCTCCATTTGTTGAGCCCGTTACATTATCCAGTAATGCATCACCAGTTCAAAACAATGAAAAGAAAGGGAAAAGGTTTAAGGCACCGTTGGGTCGTCTACTGCAAACTGCTGCAGCAGCCGTTGAGCATTTTAAGTTTGCGCCATCTGTTCAACTTCACACTGCAAAAAGGAAAACGCTCATTGTTCAGACCACCTGGAATCCTTGGCCTCCTTACAGTGTCTGGAATATTTGGAAATTAGTATTCTAACCTGTAAAAAACGTGATAGTGCTTTAGAGACAAACCAGTGGTTGTATCAGTACAAGAGGCTGACAGGTGAGGAAACACGATCAGTTCTGTAGGCCACGCATGTAAAGACCACACGCTGGCGCATTAACGACCCAACACGTAAGAGGGGAAACAAACAAGAGAAACAAAACGATTCGGGTATATAAAGGACTATAACAAGAGACGAGAGCTCCAGGTGAATGTTAAACACTTTGCTATAACAGCAGAGTACTGGGGCGCCCCGCGGGCTGCTGTCCCCCAAATCGAGCCCAAAGAGTGGCTGAAAAACCAAACGCAGCGACCACGCAGCGACCACGACGCGACCGACGCTCCGCTCTTCCAGCTAAACCTCGTGCATCCTTGTACTGCCGAGCGCGGCGTGAAAAATGTGCGCCGAAGGTTTACTTTGAGTACAAAGATGTCGTAAAGCTCGTGCTTCACATATTTACAGCACAACCTAGAAGCCTGTCTTTACTAAATGATACTAAACAGGTTAAATACACTGTTGTACTGAAAGTTTATGTCGAGGCACGCTCTGCCACATGCAGCCGTACATGGCCAAACGTATTCCATTATAGCAGGACTTTATACTACGAATAATAGAAGACTGGAGTCTCTGCAAAAACCTTAAACATCCACAAGAGCTTTGCTTACTTCTAAAATCTGTGACGTTTCTAATATAAAGAGTATTAAGAAAAAAACAAACACTGCTGAACATCTTCTCTTGCAAATTTCCTGTTTTCAGAAAAGTAAACTGAAACAAATGAAAACGCTCTGCTGTGACACACTGAAGGCTTTCCTGTTATAAAGCAGCAACATCAGACTGGTGCTGTGACGTGGGAGGAGCACACGGTAGGAGGTTCAAACACGAGCCGCCCTCACGAGAAGCCCGGGGAGCTGGCTGAGCTGTGATGCTGCAGGTGGGCTGTAGTGTTCGTGACACTTGTGGCGAGGCCAGAGGCCTTGAGCGGCGTGCTGCAGCCCTGTGCCTGTGGAAAGCGCTGGTGATAGCGGTCCAAGCGTAGATACTTCACCGTCACCAGCTTACCTGTGAAACAGAAGCAATCACTGCAGTGCTCCTCCATACATGAGCCAACCCATCACAGGGTCATAAATCATGAATATGAGCGACATGTATTCCCATAAAGCTGATTCTTTCGATGTTTGTGGCAAACTGGACCTCTAGCAGATGCGTAGCATACGAGGGTTCACCTACAGGTTGCATTTACTTCACTGTCGGCCACGTGCATCGTCACTCAGAAAGCTGGAGGCTGGAAAACTATCACGTGAAACGCCTGAAGGACGGGTTTTTGTTCTTCGAGCATCTAAATCATGTCTGTTGATATTTTTGTTAAATTGGTACTGCTGACATAAACCACAGTGATTTGTAGACAGTGTTTCAAAGAGTACAGATTATTGCTTTAAATGTGATTATTTATTAGACTTGATGTTTTGGAGCCTCTGACGGATCCTCCAGCAGTGGTTTTTCAGTCTGGCGCTCGAATCAGTTTTAAATTTTGGTTTTAGGCACAAAAACATTCCTTGACTTGGATCAGACGCAGTTCCCTCTGACAGGCATCCAAGCAGCTGTCATTTTATTTTATTCAATTCTTACTTACATGCCGACTCTGGAGTCACACTAACTTTCTTATGCGTGACACCAGACCGATTTTATTGATAGTATGCTGGTGTGTTTGGGCCTCCGTGACAAAACCATCTCACACTAATAACTTCTGTTTATTTTTAGCCTAACATGTAGCCAATCTTTGTTGAAGTTCAGTTACTGATATCGATGTTAAAAATCCCCCAAATTAAATTCTCTCTTTTCCGTTTCATAGCCTTGCCTTTAATATTCAACACATATTTTAGTTTAATGTTCAAAGTCTTGAATAAGTTCCATCCTTGGATCGCTGTTCCCCTTCTTACAGACCATCCTTACTTACATGGCTTATATCATTTTGTAGGGAAATCCTGCTAAAGCCCAGAGTGACTATCAGTTTCAGAATGAGGCTCTTCAGTGTTGAAGCACAACATGTCCTGTTTGCTCTCATTTACAGTAGAAACTGATGTTAATCACAGGGTTGACAAACATGTTCCCTTTCTGTGCTCTTCATGTATCACATGAGTAATAATGGCTGTGCATTATAAAACCTTACGTGAGGGTTTCACATAGAAAACTATTTTTTCCAGTCATTCGTATAAAATTCTTCCATGTTTTTGGTTAAACTGAACATGTTCGACAGCAGCACCAGAGCTGTGAGCAGAACTGTTCTAAGGGGGAGATAATCTCGCATCTATCAGAGGAAATCAATCAGGTTATTTGGACGCTGCTTTAGACTCTGTGTGAACTCAATGAGGAGCAAATGTGAGCTGAACATGATTGTATTTCACAGCACGTCACTGAACTTGATCCAAACATCTCAGTGGTTCCTTTAACTGCAGCACGGGAGTAACATCATGGAGATGATCAAAACTTTGAAAAGCAGCTGTAATCCTGGCTCCTGTTCAGCAGCATCAATACTGGCGTGGACTCTGGCAGCAGCTCCAGCTGCACTTACAGTCCACTTTCATTAGGAGAGTTTTGGGAGATTTACCTACGGTATCTATTTGCTTCCATCAAATTCAATATGGTCATTTTTTCTTAAAACTGTATATTTTCTCAGACATTCGCTATATTTCATGTTTTATTGTGAATAACATATCATGTGTGATTTACCATCAAACCAGGAGCCATGAAGCGCCTTGAAGGCTTTCCCTGAGTACTCTGCAGAGAGACACTTGACATAGACGCAGCCCTGTGAAGATAAAGGAGGCGGGAGTGACACGTGCAGCTAACAGCATTAAAGCCAAACTGTGGGCAGGCACAACGTACCTCTCGTGAGGTCTTGTCCACAGCTATATGGACAATGCCATCATTATCGCTGCATTTCTCCAAGATGGCCTCACGAATGGCTAGGTCCCAGTTCTCCCCCACCTCCCTGAAAACATCAGGTAACAAGAGCAGAAAGTCACGTCTGTAAACACTGAGGACAGAAGCATCAATCGTTTGTCACCTACTGGCTCTGTTCCATCAGGACAGAAGGGCGATAACAAACGTGTAGTTCTTAAACTGATATAAAACACCAGCTTCCAACAACCTTTCACCCAAAGCAGAGCTGCTGGACAGGACTTTGCTAAATGTGCAAGGAAATTGTTGCTTCAACCTTTAGCAGGAACAAACAACACTGAGCCAACAGGTCAGCAGACGATGCTCTTAACACGGGACTGCATTTCCCCTCCAACATCTGGACTCCGCAGAAAGTTGTCTGGGAACTTTTGGGAACTTTAGTTCTGCTTTTTATAAAATCGTCCCAGCTTCCACCTGCAGCTGGATCACTTCCTGTCGGACAGACTAGGCAGGCATGCCTCACTCTCAGTGCATCAACACCAGTTCCCCCAGGACTATTTACACTTTCTCCTCCCTGTTCACCAACAGCTGCACCTTTAGTCACCAGCCCATCAAACTCCTCAAGTTTCCAGATGACACCACACTCATCGGGCTCATCTCAGGTGCAGACGAGTCCATCTGTAGGAGGGAGACTGACAGCCTGGTGACCTGGTCGAGTCTCACAACAGCCTGTTTGTAGATATGGACGCCTGGATATGCAGACTCACTGTTTGCAGCTTTAACTGCTTCAACTCTTCTGGCAAGGCTTTCCACAAGGTTTAGGTGTGTGCTCATGGGAATATTTGACCATGCAGAAGAACATGTGTGCAGTCAGACACTGGTGTTGGATGAGAATGCCTGTGAAGCAGAGGGTTGAGGGTGGGTTGCCGGGGGAAGGTTGGCTGTCGCAGCTGACAGCAGTCATCTAATCCCAGTAGGACGGCGGGGCCTGGGAGAGAGGAGTCTGGAGCTGTGCCGTAGCGACGGGCACGGAGAAAACAACGAGCGACTGAAAAGCTGCTCCGTCAAGAAACTGTAAATTAAACAAACACCACCAGCAGAGGTTGGACTGCGTGTCTGTGGTGCCGGCTTTGGGGACTGGGGGCGTTACAGCATGGTGTGCAGTTCCCCCTCTACTTCATCCCAAAGCTGTTCTCTTGGGTTGGGGTCAGGACTCTAGTTCTTCCACAACAAACTCACTCGTCCATGTTTTTAATGATTTGTTTTGTGTCCTTGGGTGCCGTCATGTTGGAACAAGAAGGGCCCATCCCCAAACTGGGAGCACGAACCTGTCCAAAATGTCTTGGTGTGCTGAAGCACAAAGAGTTCCTTTGACTGGAAGTAAGGGGGCAAGGCCGACTGCTTAAAAACAGCCCACCTCCACCAAACTGGACAATGCAGTGAATGAGCACCGTTCTCCATCCATTAAATGGTTATGGTAACATTAATATCCTAATATTACAATCCATCAACAATTGTTTTCCAAAAAGTCTCCATCACATCCCAACGGTGCTCCATAAGACTGATCTAGTGACAGAACATTAGAGTACAATGAGCTCTGTGACACGGAGTCGTATCCATGTCAGCAACAAGACTGAAGCAGCTGATGGCTTTGAAACGATGCTCAGCTGGTACCAAGAGGCCCAACGTGTGCCGATAACATCAGCCCCACACCGTGTCACTACCACCAGCCTGAGCTGCTGATTAAAGGGTCGGTCCGTACTTTCAGAAACAACACATGTTCATCTTTTCCATTTATAACGTACTTAGTCTTGAAAACTTTCTAGTCCTCTACCCTGGGACATCTTTAGTGATGTATGTGATCCTAACAGATCATCAAACATGCAGAAGAAAGAACTTACATGACTGGATCAAACATGTTTCTGATTTTCAGACATGGGGTCAGGCTGTTGGGAGGTGAATTCCTCCGGTCCAACGGAAACGCTGAAACAGCAACATGATCAAACTGTTAACGGGCAGGTGATCGCAGTAAGAACATCTCCATAACGTTTACAGACTGGTTAACATGCCATTAGGTCCATCAGCATTTAGACAAACAAGTGGCCTGAAACGCCATCTGATCAACTAGACGCTCTTTAGTGTGTTACCTTTTCCTTGCCAGACTTTGGAGGAGCCCTTGTCACAATTAAGAGAAGGCTGGATCCACCTCCAAACCAGAAAGTCTGCTCCACCAATCCTCTGAGTCTCTGTTCGAATCCTTGATTCATTCGCTGAAAGAAAACTCACGGCTCGCTCCCAAATCTTTTTCATTTTCCTCCTGCAAAACAAAAATCCCCAAATCATCAGTACCCCAACTGGGCACAACCCAGAATTTCTCTTATACAATATCCCGTCCATGATGTGGGATACAGACTCATGGAAATTTATCAAATACCTAGAAACAATTAAAATCTATAATTAAATCCAACAAATAACCCCCTATTCCACCCCAGATTAAATGAAGAAATAACAAAATAATGCACGTCAGAAAAATACCTTCCAAAGGTTACATATAGGGGTGGGCGATATAAACGATATACGATAGAAACGATATAAATTTGGCCAACGATAGAGATTTTGACTATACCGCTCTATCGCGATAGCGCATGTTGATGATGTCATCAAGCTGCGCCTGTTTTGGTCGAAAGCATCGCGGCGGCTACAACCATTATCCTCTGCAAATTATGATGGGCGACAGTCACAGCAAAGAGATGAAGCACTTTTGAAATATGGGGAAAGCCAAAAACTGTGCTTCCTCCACTTCCGTAACATTGATTCATTAATGCTGAATTCTCTCGCAGCTGCTCTGTTCCCATGTTGTTGCAGTATATTAATGACTAACCTCGTATTGTGGATGGATTATCTCAGTTGTTCTCCTGACTGAAGTTTGGCCCGTGTACAGCATCCTGCTATGCGATTGCATTTGTCTCTAACCATCAGGAACCTTCACGTTAACTTTTATCGAGTGGAAAAAAAGTTGGTGTTCATCCTCCAGCTTCACTGTGCTAATGTTATGCTAACATAGCTGTGTCGCTAGCAGTCACGTAGCACAACATTATATACCAGGTAGTCCAACTTCAGTAACCCTGCAAACGTCACTGCTGTTTAGTTTTCTGTCTTCATTTATGTTGGAAGTGACAGCAGAGCTGTACGTTTGAATTAGTTTCAGAAAAGTCTGAACATGGTATGAAATGTTTAGGTGTAAACTAGCAAGCTAACTTCCTGTTAACTTCTAACTCCGTTAAATTTAATAAATTCTGTTTTCATGGATGCCTGGATGTTAAACTTAATTGTTACACCTGGTAAAGCAGCAACGCTGATCATTTTATTAAAGATGAAAGAATTTAGACCGTTTTTAACTCTCAGTGTTCGTTTGACTTTGGAACCTGAACAGGACGGAGTTTTGGACCCAGATTACTCCACGAAGCTCCTCCCTATGGCAGCCGTAATGCTCCGACAATCCATCAAGCAGTGCTGCTTACCAAAGCTGTACTAAAACATTTTTAACAGATTTCTGCCAAAATCGGTCCGAGGTCAGTAAGCACAACCAGAATTCATACATAAGGCACACTCTCGATTTTTGAGAACATTAAAGGATTTTAAGTGTGGAAAATACGTTATACAGAAGAAAAGAATATATCGCGATACATATCGTTATATATCGTTACCGCACGTGCTTCAAATTATATCGCAATATGAGTTACATACTAGTTACACAGTAATTCTACTTATTGATACCTATTCACAAACTGAGAGTTGAGTTTCAATCCAGCTCTGACGTCTGGACAGAAATATGAAATTTTCTCAAAGACCAACAATGTAAAGTTAAATCTTATAACGTACAAAAAGTTCAGACCCACCTCAACCAAAGAAATTTAAAAAAAAAAAAAAATCAGTAATCTGATTACCCGAGGAAACTGCTTTGAGGTCTAACACTAAAGATGGGACTTACCGGTCCTGCGGCTGAACCAGCGAGTCTCTGACATGCGGGATGGGCAGGTAGGGCTGTAGGTCCTGGTTCTCTTGGCAAGCCTCACCATGAGTCTTCATCACATCTGGATAAGAAGGTACCAAACTCATAAGCAAACACACTTCCTGTCTGACATCCAAGTGAATACGGTGCGGTCCTTACCGATGATCCTCTCCACCATGTCGTACATTTGTCTCGTCTCCGCCTCGTCTCTCCTCCAGCGATACTTCACGTAGCACACCACGCTCCACACACAAGCTGCCGCTGTGCAGACAAACACAGCATTCACAGGTTCAAACAGACCAGCTAAACACTGCCTCCACATCTGTATCAATCTAAACTCTGATGGATGAATCACTGAAGCTGGTGCTGCTGACAAGAACGTATTCAGGGTATATTTAGTCATAATATTCGTTTATCCTTGTTTTAAGGAACCATTTCTTATCAGCTGACAACAGAATGTCGCTCCTGCTCACCTACAAACTATTTGATCTTTCTGTTTAGTGTCAAAGTTTTTATATCATTTATTGAGAAAAATGCATGAAACAATCATCACCTGTGTGACCAGAAACTTGGTGGGTTTTGCTTTAGTAACAATTTGGCCCCATTTTAGTGTCTTTGTAGCAGACCACACTTTAGTTGCCAACAGCAGCTACTGCAGCAGACCATCAAATGATGGCATTAACACCACATGGATCTCACACCTAGATGGGGTTTGACTGATTTCCAAACATCAGTCGAAAGACAAAATGTGTGTTCCTTTACAAATGACTAAAAAATAGATGCCATTAAAAAAAGAAGCTGTGTCTGTTTTCAGACGTAAAGCACGACACACTGCAAAGACATGTTTGATAATTCCTTCTAAAAATGACTCGCGTCAGGTGCTCGCCCCTCATTCACAAACCAGATGCAGAAACTGCCCCCGCTACCATGAGGGGAAGGCTTTCTGAATCATCTCGTGAGGGACAGCACCCACCTGCACAGTCCTCATTATAAACTCCATGTTTACAGTTTGTGTAACGTGGTTTATTCACCGACTGCAATGAGGAGGACTCTGTTTATGATGGTGAAGAAGGCTCGGCGGAAACGGCACGTGAAGGACATCTTGGGATGAGTGGACTCCAGCCGAGCGATCTCAGACACCTTGGTCACCGGCTCATCCGGCACCGCTCCCACCAGCCTGCAAACACCGGCACAGAAAGTGAGTGCACGTGTCGCTCTCACGGAGGCAGCGAGGAACTCTTCAAAGAGGCTGAACATTACCTAATGCCAACATCCTGGCCTTTTTGGATGATCCAGTCCAGAGAGTCATTAATTAAACCTTTAAACGATTTATTTTGAGCCTGCACAGAAAGAAGAGACATGATTCTCATTTATTTTAAGCAATTTCTGCTGATTCACTCAAAGAGCCAGGTGTTATGTTTATACATGAGGACTCGCATGTGCAAGCACATATGAGTAAGCTGCATTAACCTGGTTACTCCACATGGACAACAATCAGACTGCTGCCACACTTTGATTCTAACTGTGTGATAAAAGATGGAACTGCTGACGTTTCCTATTGAATGTGTTGTTGTGTGGATGTACCAGTAAATACACCGAGGTCTCATCCATGGACACACTCCGGTTTGGATGATTTGGGTCTCCACAGTCATGCTGGCCTGTAATCACAAGATTAAACTGATGATAATCTCGCTTTAATCCAACTTCCCCAGATCAGCACACACACAACAACGAGCTGATACATCTGTTTGTGCTATAGGTTTCTGTAAGGACAATAATACAGCCTGTTAGAATCACCACATATTGGTAAAGTCCCATAATGATCATTCTCTGTACTCTGTGTGTCTGAAAATTTACTATTAAATCAAATTTCAAAGGAAGTTAAACGATGTAAAAATGGAGCAAATATGTTAAAATCTTGTGTTCACATTAGCTGATGTAGTAACTGTGCTGTCATAAATCTGATACTGTGAAATAATCGTTGCCATATACAGTTAATAAGAATTAAAATCATTACCAGCAACAAAGGCCAAGTGGTCATGAAGACTGAGCAGCAGCTTTTGGATCACATCCTTCTGTAAAAAGAAACGCTCGATTATTTTAGAAAGTACCAACAAAGCTGCACTGATCTGCATATTTATTCATTTTACTGACAAAGTCTCTGCAGAGAAAAAGGCCATTACACACAGAGGGCGTGGCCAAAAAGCAGCACGCCACTCTGAATCTTTCGGTCGTGTGATGCACAAACACAACGAACATGTTGGGGATTTAAGTTCTTAAAAAACACGTTGTGAAAAGAGTCGACATCATCCCAATGAGCAGAGACGTTTCTGGACAATAAAAAGGAAGAAAGACTCTGGGCAGCAGGAAGAATTTCATGGAGGTCACGTTCATGTTTCCGGTGGGCAGTGTGGCAGTGGGAGCTGAGACTAGACGTGGGTTTGTTTTTTAAATCAGTTTCCCAATTCAAATGGATTTTAGTTTGAATAAAGCGTTATTGATTCATTGAATCCTGAATGATTTTCAAATATAAAATTTGCCAGAATCTCAGGTCAAAGTTCATAAAAATATTTCAACAATCACCAAATGAGAGCAGGACACAAAGACGTAAACACAGAGCGTGGACCGTTCACCCGACGGCACGTCTCAGTGTACCCACAGACCAGTTTACCATCAAGATCTGTTTGATCCTCAGTTACTCTGACACAAAGGCCTCTGCTGTGATGCTCACACCTCTGATCAAGTCTCACAGTGTCAGCTTTGTTTTTATACACAGATATAAACATGGAGAAGTAAGAATAAATGATCAGAATCATAATACTTCTGAGTCAAAACTCCGTGACAACACCCGGCCCAGCTGAGGAGGCAGAGGAATCGTTTCAGAGAGCCGACTGACCCCAAGCAGCGTCTAGATGTGTCTGAGGACAAATAGGATTATTTTACTATGTGTATCTTCAGAAATGGTGCTTGTTTTGAGCCACGAGCATACTTGTTGGTGCCAGAAAGTATTAGCACCAAATTTACATGCGTTTTTCTACCTCCACTCAGCAGCCATCTTTAATCCACTGTGGGTAGTTCTTATTTGAAGCATTAGCTGAATAAACAGTAGATTCATGGTCATGGTGCCATGTCATCAGGTGTCAGGCAGGTTATCTGACCTGCAGTTTAATAGTTGGACACAGGCCTCTGACAGAAATCGCTCTTCATGAGCTTTTTTTATCTGCTGTTTGTTGCAGCTTGGTCAGCTTTAGGCAAAACACTACGTAGCTTTAGATATTCTAAAATAGAAAGCACTGAAGTAGCACTTTTCCACGGTGTTGTTTTGTTTAAGCTGGGAAGTGCAGATACCCCACTTTGCTAATGACAGCGAGTCAACATCTGTCAGAACTTTAGGAACACTGCTGGCGCAGTGCTGTGAAAACATGTTGGCCACCAAACTGATGTGTTTATTTTTGCATGTTTGTTGTGCTTAAATGTTTCAGATCTTATATGAACAAAGATAAACTGAGGAAACTGAAAATGTCATTTTCAGATGATGACATCATGTTTTTAAAAAGCTATCCAACCTACACTGTCACACGCTTGGACACGCCTTCTCATTTAATGCTTTTTCTTTATCTTCATGTGTATGTATGTAGCTAACAAAGAAGTGTAAAACAACTCAAAACATGCTTGAGATTCTTCCTTTGCACATGCTGGTATTCTCCGATGAGCTTTATGAGGTTGTCTGCAACGCTAACAAACTGTGGACGGTGTGCAACTTTGAGGAGTCTAAAATATAAAACACATTTAGAGTTATTTATCAACTTTCTCTTTGCTACATAATTCCACACATCTTGTTTCATATATTTGATGTCTTCAGTTTGTATCTACAATGAAGAAAGCAGCAAAAATAAAGACAACATTAAATGAGAAGGTGTGTCTTCTGATTGGCCGTCAGTGTGGTTCTATGTAATATGTAAAACTGCCCACTAAGCCTAATAATTGGTGACGCCATGATTTGCAGCAAGAAGTGCAATCGAGCATGTGTGATAACTGCCAATGAGTCGTTGCTATCACTCTACAGGACTTCTGCAGACTTGTTTTTCATGTAGCCACCAAATCTGTTCATTGTTTTTACGGCCTCGATCTTTTTGGTAAGCAGTGGTTTTAGCTTCGAGCTCTCGTGGACGGCATTTTCACCCCATCTCTGTCTTATTGATGCTTCCCTCAGGGCACCAGTAAACCCACTGTAGCGTTCGCATTGCTCACCGCCGCTGATTTTCCTGCTGTTAGGGCGCAAGAAGCCGCTGCAGTATTCTGGTGAACAATAGGTGGCAGCACTCAGGCAATATCATGACATAAGTGTTGCTATAGGAAGGGAAGAAGTCACAACTGAAAGCAAAGACTTTCCCGAGTGCCCATATTTCAAACAGCAGTAACAATCCCCTCTGCATATATGTCCATCAGAATGGGACGCCAACCTTGGCTAGGTTGTATTATTAATATTATGAAAACATATAGCTATGTTTTCATATTCAGATGACACCCAGCTTTATCAATCCATGAAATACGATGACAGGTTGTCTTAAAGACAAAGACCTGGGTGGCCTCTAATTTCTTGCTTCTAAATTCATTCAAAACTGCCGTTATTGTACTCGGCCCTGAAAAGCTTACAAACATGATGTCCAACCACATACTTTACACCGACTCTAGTAAAACCTTGGAGTTGTTGTTGATGAGGATTCAATGTGCAAAGTAAACAAATATGCAGGACTGCTTTCTTGCATTTGTGCAATATTTCTAAAATTAGAAACATCCCATCTCCGAATAATGCTAAAAACTGGCTCGTGCGCTTATTACCTCCACACTGGATTACTGTGATACATTACTGTTCAGCTGCCCTAAAAACTCCCCTGAAAGCCTTCGGTTGATCCAAAACGCTGCAGCCAGAGTGCTGTCAGGGACGAGGGCATTGATGATCATCTCTCACACCGGCTTCATGGCTCCAAGTTCATTCCAGAACCTAACTGAAAATCTTTCTCCTCACATACAGGGTTTAAGACCTCATAACAATATCATCTCAACAGAGCACTTCACTCTCGGACTGCAGGCTTACTGATGGTTCATATTTAAAAGTAGAATGGGAGGCAGCGCCTTCAGCTTTCAGGGCCACCTCCACTAAACCAGCTCCCAGTTTGGCACAGACATCCTCGCTACCTTTAAGATTAGGCTTCAAACTTTCCCCTTGGATAAAGCATCTGGTCAGGGATGGATCCGGTCACCCTGAACCCTCCCTTAGTTACAGTGCAATAGGCCTAGGTTACTGTGGGCTTCCCATGATGCATTGAGTGTTTCTTGTTCGCTCACTGTGCTTACACACCTCTGTATGTAATCATTATTTATCTATCATCGTTTGCTCTTTTCCACAGTCTGTCACCCTCCCCTGGTTGTGCCAGAGGTTCTTCCTGTTAAATGTTGTTTTTACTTTCCACTGTTCCACTGTGTGCTTGGTCACGGGGGGTTGTTGGGGTTGTCTCTGTATACGGTAGAGTCTCTACCTTACAATACAGAGCACCTTCAGTAACTGCTCTTGTGACTGGTGCCATACGAATAAAACTGAATTATTGTTGAATCATAAACACTGTCCTGTACTGAGGCAAGTGAGACTATCTGATAACTCTCGGTTTCTCTCGGTAGGCCGTCCACTCCTGGGGAGTTTCATCACTGGTTCAAGTTTTCTTCAGTTGTGGATAATAGCCTTCACCACAGTTTGCTCCCAAAGCCTGGCTTTGTAACCCTTTTCAGACTGATGGAGGTCAGAGTCTTTGTTTCTTACCTGTTCATACGTTTCTTTAAGTTGTAGTTAATTAATGATTAAACAAGAAGGCAATTACTTTTCAACATATGGCCCATTAGATCTGTATACCTGTGTTCAGATCAAATCCTCATTTATCATCTTGTACCAACTTTGATTATCTAATATCTAATGTCACAATTCAGTTGATGATCTGAAACGTGTGACAAATACACCAAAAAAATAAATAAATCAGCATTAGAATAAAGCATTGCAAGTTACTGAAATGGTACACACTGTTAATCTAATCATATTTTCTGTGCTGTACATTTGAAAACCTCTTAACTTAAAGAGTAGGGGGAGCCTGAAGAAAGTATCTACTTACATTAGGTGTGTCAAACTCTGGGGGAGGGCTATTAACTGAAAATGAAGAAGAGACAGACAGTCAGGACAATTCTCATAAAAGTTTCCAAAGTACACGGATTGAGAAAAACATCCATAAATTATTTTTCTGTTAAATATAAAACTGTTAGTGTGTGCATTCGTAGCTTTTGCACATTGTGCATCATTTTAAGTGTAACGTGATTCTTTTGATAGTCACATAATCCTTTTATCTGTAGGGGCACAAAAAACAACGCAGAAATCGGTGGAAGTGAATTTGGAGCACCGTCCCCGTCCGACTGCTACTTGTTCTGTGCTTGGGCAGACTGACTGTACAGATTCCTGCCAGTCTAAAAATGCTCATCTTTGGATCTGTTTGTATTTGGGAATCTCTCCAACTTTGGTGTTTGTTCAGCAGGAACATCCACTCAAAATACACAAAGAACAAACACTTGAATACATTACCAGGCAATAAAACAACTGCATGCATTACAGTCCCTAACCTTTAACACTACAAATAGGCAGTTCGCCCAGATACTCACTGACGTTATCCACCTCCATGGCTCCTGAACCCCTCATCCTGAGGTACATGAGGCCCAGCAGCACAAAGAAGAGACACGCCGCTGTGAGCAGGAACATGGACAGGTAGTGAGCGCTAAAACTACCTGAGGAAGCTAGCTCTTCCCTTTTGAACTGCTGGAGAAGCTCATCTTCGGGAGCAGACACGTTTCTCTTGAGCGCTGCGTGGCCGTAGGAATGGTTGGGAGCAGGGGTGTGATTAGAGTGGTTGCGCCTGTACGTCTGCGACAGACCGCTGTAGGTGGAGAAGCGCGGTCTCAGCTCGGTGCTGTTGCTTCTGGATGCTCCGTCCTCCCCGGTGGCCGGACTGTTTTTACCGGTGTTGCCTTTGTGGTTTTCGGTAAGTGACCTGTAGATGGGTTTCCTTGGAAGTGTGTGACTCCGCGAGTCTCCTAAGCGGCTATAGTCCCTTCTCCTTAAATCATCTTCCTCTTCATCCTCACCTCGACTCCCCCCCATGCTTAGAAAACGACGAGGCGTAGCTTCTGTGTTCTGCCCATCGGTCGCAGACCCTCGATCAGTAACGTCGGAAGATAACGCCACACTGGGGTGGTTTCGTCGAGGCTCCAATCTGTCGCATTCTGGGTCGCCGACGCCAAGCCCACTAACTTCCTCCTCGTCCGAGTCTGAGTAATCTCCAGCTAATTTGCTAGCATTCAGGCGAGACGCCCCGCGACCATTTAAAGAGCGAGATTTCTTTTCCATATCCTCCTCATAATTGTCCTCGTCCCCTGAGTCGTCGTAACGCCGTAGTCCCGCATCGGGACTAGGTCTGTCACCGACTCCCCAGCCCAGTGAGACACGTCTCTCTCCGTTCTGACCCAGGGAAAAATTGCTGCTTGGTGTCGCACTGTGGTCGTACCGACTCTTGATAGCCACACTCGGCGGTGAGGCAGGCCTAATCTTAGGCTGCTGTTGAGAACTGGAGCTTCTGTTCGCTCTGCCACTGGGACCGAGGCCTTTCCTCTTTAGTGGGGTTTCAGCATCAGACTCGTCGGAGCTGAAGCCGAGGAGGGAGGACTTCCGGCCCGGTCTCCTGCTTGTATTCAGGTGCGTGACGTCATGGCTGACTGGCCTAGATGCCACTGTGCTACCGCCGCCAGTGGTACTGTTAATGGCACCGATAGTACGGGTTTTACCAGGTCTTAGTCCTCGCTGCTGTTGCTCCTCGCGAAGCTTCTTGAGTTTCTTCAGGTACACCGGACGAGTGTTTTCAGTAACGGGCCCTGGAGTGAAACCAAAGCGTTTTAATTCCAAAAAAAGCTCCTCATCCGTTAACTGCGTTGACGCCATCTTGAAAAGACCTCGAAGACGGTTCTGTGACGGAAATGACGTAGAGGTGAAGTGGCAACCAACTGGGCTGTGTTCAAAATCACCAACAAGCTGCGAAAATATGTTGCAGACACCCCCTTTATTACGTCGCGGATGTTTTTACAAATAATATTTTGTTTCACTTTTTCTGTGCGCATATTAAAAATCTAATTACTTTTTTTCAAACAAATAGCTTTATTGAACGTGTAAACAAACAAAAGTAACCATCTAACAACTGAAGGCACGGTAACAGCGAAAAACATACAATTTCAATATGAAAAATATAAATAAATACAAATCACACAAAAAGGAAAAAGAGTCAGAGAAAACAATCACATTAAATCAAAATTGTTAGGTAATAAAAGTAATTTCACGTCACAGACTCACTGAACCGCTTTACGTCATTCTTCCAGTAATTCCAGTCAGGCTTTGCTTTGAAAAATCTGCATCAGTGAATAAAATATTTTCCAAATAAATTTACTTTTTTTCTCGTTTGTTTGTTTTCTGTTTTTTAAACAATTGTTGTTGTTATTTTTTTATTTAAAAATTCCACTTTACTACTCAGTGAATGGAGTAAATGGTCCAAAAAATGAACGAGAACATCTTCAGAGACTGGATGAAGTCCTGCAGCGATTAGAGGAGGCGGCCCTGAGTTTAAATGTCAGTTCACAGAGAAAGAAGTGACATTTTTAGGACACCAGGTGGATAAGACAAGCTTACATCCAGTGCTGGCTAAAGTGAAAGCAGTGCAGGGGGCGCTACCCCCAAAATCAGTGACAGAGCTCAAAGCTTATTTGGGGTTGTTGAACTACACAGCATTCTGATTTTAAGCCCTACAGACAGAGACACCAGGAGATGAGTGTGCAGGGTGGGTGTGTGCTGTGGGGGGCAGAACGAGGTGGACGCCCATGTTAGAACAGCTACATCAGTCACAACCAGGAAAAGACGCATGAAGGGCCTGGGCAGAAGCTCATGTGGTGGCCACATATGGAGACTGACACTGCAGACAAGGTGAAGTACTGCAGTACTTACTTTACGCAGTAAGTACATTACTGTACTATATATGTACTATATATATATATATATATATATATATATATATATATATATATATATATAGCAAAAGAGGAGACATGGGCCCATCCTCCCGCAGGCCCACCACCCGCAGGAGGCGCCATAGGGGTCGGGTGCATTGTGGCTGGGGAGAGGGAGGTCTGGACCTCTTTGCTTAGGCTGCTACCCCCGCGACCCGACCTCGGATAAGCGGATGAAGATGGATGGATGGATGGATACATATATATATATATATATATATATGAAAGCTGCAACCACCAAGTACCTGCAGAGGGTCAGGCAAGTCCTGAGGAGGGAAGGAAGGGGGCCGGGGACTGGTGAGTGTCAGCACCACAGTCCAGGATGAGACAATGAACATCCAAGAATACATTGGGAAGATGGCCCCAACTGACCAAGTGCTCAGTGAATACCTCAGGCAGCAGAAACCCAAGAAAGAGGAGGGAGACGAGGAACCATCATGGAAGGACAGGCCCCTGCACGGTATGTACCACCGGCAGATAGAGGAGGTGGCTGATATCCAGAAATCCTACCATTGCCTGGACAGTGCCAGACTGAAAGACAGCACAGAGGCACTAATCATGGCAGCACAAGAACAAGCTCTGAGTACAAGATCCATAGAGGCTGGGGTCTATCACACCAGGCAAGACCCCAGGTGCAGGCTGTGTAAAGATGCCCCAGAGACAATCCAGCACATAACAGCAGGGTGCAAGATGCTAGCAGGCAAGGCATACATGGAACGCCATAACCAAGTGGCCGGCATACTGTACAGGAACATCTGTGCCGAGTATAACCTGGAAGTCCCGAGGTCAAAATGGGAGATGCCCCCAAGGGTGGTGGAGAATGACCGAGCTAAGATCCTGTGGGACTTCCAGATATAGACGGACAAAATGGTGGTGGCTGACCAACCGGACATAGTGGTGGTAGACAAACAGAAGAAGACGGCCGTAGTGATCGATGTAGCGGTTCCCAATGACAGCAACATCAGGAAGAAGGAACACGAGAAGCTGGAGAAATACCAAGGGCTCAGAGAAGAGCTCGAGAGGATGTGGAGGGTGAAGGTAACGGTGGTCCCAGTGCTCGGTGCGGTGACTCCCAAGCTAGGCGAGTGGCTCCAGCAGATCCTGGGAACAACATCGGAGATCTCTGTCCAGAAGAGCGCAGTCCTGGGAACAGCTAAGATACTGCAGGACCCTCAAGCTCCCAGGCCTCTGGTAGAGGACCCGAGCTGGAAGGATAGACCGCCCACAGGGGCGAGCTGGGTGTTATATATATATGTCTTGCAGTCCTGTGTTGATTTCCTGTCATACGTAGTAGGGCTGCTCAATTAATCGAATTTTAATCACGATTACGATCTGGGCTTTCAACGATCATTAAAAATGACTGAGCCGATTATTAGCCCCTCCCTCGTGCTTTACTCTCGCGCTGCTCCGTGTGGCAAATCGAGCGCACCTCTCTGCATTTCGAACAGGCATCACAACAATTAAGAGGACCCGAGGGAAGCTCGGAAAGCTAAGCAGAAGTTATTTGGAGAGGAGAGTGACTGCCGTTGGTTGAAAAGAGAGGTAAAAAAAAAAAAACTTCAGTGGTGTGGAAACATTATTGGTTCGTGGAGTCAGACGTGGATCAAGTAGACACAGTGTGTAAACTTTGCTACGGTGTGGTAGCTGCACCACAGAGCAACACTGCAAAGTTCACTAAACATAGATGTTTACATTTTTCATTTATTTTTTATATTGCAAACATTTGCACTGTTATCAGTATTTTCACACTATTTTATATTATTTTTTAAAGTCATTATTCAATACATTGTTATTGTTAACCCTTTAAATCGCTGTAGAACCGGAACCGTGTAAGATAGCGCAATAATTTGTTTTGCATATGATACCAGAGGAGTTGTACTTACATCTTATGCCATCAGCTTGTCCTCGGTCACAGTTTCCTTCCACATAAAGCTTTGCAAAAATTGCATAAAAAGCGCTTGCAGCAACAAAAACATAATATCCCAGAAACAGGCTTTGCCGATCCGATCAGCTGTTTGTAACACTTCCCACATTGAAACAGACGTCAACACGAACTATCGCATGTCCGCCATTTCCTGTCCGAAACCAGAAGTGACGTCATTTTTCGTGGAAAATGTAGTTTTTTTTACTTGTAGGCCTTAAAAGCCTATACTGGTGCTTATACATGTTCTGTATACTGTTTCTTAATAAAGTTTCATATTAAAAAAAAAAAAAAAAAGCCTATACTGGTGCTTTTATAAGTCATGTTTGACTTTTCTGAATAGTTTCTGTGATGCTTAGAACTCGAATTGCACTGCTGGAAATAGTTTATTTTGATGCTGTTTTCTTTGCAAATTTGCATCATAGGATTGTTTTTTGTTTTTCCTGCAGTATATAAAAATTGGTGTATCTCCAAAATAAAACTATGAAGACACTCAAAATAAATTTCCTGTTGTTGTAAACTATTTTTTGCAACTTTTTTGTATTTAAAGTTTTGAGGGATAAGCCTCTTAAATTTCTCCAAGTAGAAATATATGTAAAAAAACAAAACAAAAACGATTTTCAATTTTTTTGTAGTTTATTGCACTTTTTTGCAATTAATGTAGTTAGTATGGACTTAATGCATACATATTATTAAAATATGGGCTATAACAGTTGTATTGATGTATAGCAACTTGAAATGTTCCCACAAATGGCTCCACAGCATGTAAAAAAATAATATAAGCTCTGGCGGACTTGGTTCTATGGTAGGTCTTAAAGGGTTAAATAAATATCGTCAAATAATCGAGATCTCAATTTCAGTGAAAATAATCGTGATTATCATTTTTGCCATAATCGAGCAGCCCTAATACGTAGCACCGTGGTCTTGGAGGAACGCTGTCTCGGTTCACCGTATGCTGCACCACTGCACATGGTTGGAAATAAAGCCACTTGACTTGAAAATATATTTTTGGATTTCAAAACAAAAGTTCCCAGTTACTGTTGAATATGCCTAACATGGTTAGCAACATATCCTGGGCGTGTTACTCTGAAGGAAGATTTCTGGGCCTGGATTTTGAACTTCTGGCTTTCGGGTTGTGTTCATTATATCTATTCCACATTTCTCTACAAGCTTCTCTGTTGTTTTTGCTGTTTACAGATATAACCTATAACTGATTTTAATGATGTCTTACAAGACCGAACAAACTTCAATCATATGTCATGTGTCAACAGATAAAGCCAAACTTAATGCAGGCAAATGCTGGAAATGCATACAGTGCTGTTGTTCATTAGCACATTTACTCGGATCAACAGATTAACAGCTCAATGTTTTAATCAAGTTAAAATGAATCTAACAATCATATGTATACAATCATTATATAATCAGTTTCACACACATCATAAAGACAATGATTTCACCTAATTGTTTTAATAAAGTCTTTTTCATGTATAGACTTGCAAAAACAAACACAGTGAATTTAAAACAATACCAAGAAGCTCATAAATTAAAAAGTAAATATCACAATTTTAGAATTTAGATATTGCATTTACACTTTTATAAATCAGCATGTATTCATCTGGCAGACCATTAACAGAGGGGGAGTGGGTCTGTGGTGACTCAGCAGTAAATCTTATGCATAACAAATTAAAACAGCAGGCCGTCCACAAATGTGCACACAGAGGTTTTGCCTCCTTCCTAATTTCTCTCTTTCTACGTATTTGTCACACATTTCAGATGATGGACTGCTGTACAACAGTCATATAAATAAATACATTTTACTATTAGGAAAAGATAACCTGAGCAAATATAAAATGAAGTTTTTAAATTCTAATTTTATTTAAATTGATGTCATGAACTACTTGACTACACCTAATAACTGCTCGTGTCACCCTCAGCAGCAAGAGCTGCAATCAAGCGTTTGTGATAACTGCCAGCGGGTCTTTGTTATCACTGAGGAACTTTGGCCCACTCCTCTTTGCAGATTTGTCATAATTTAACAACACTGGAGGGTTTCAGACATGAACCTGTTCACATCATGCCAAAGCCGTGGCTCTCACAGGTTGGGACACACTGCTTTACATTGTGACAGGACGTGTTGCTTTTCTCTAAGCCTACTTAGATCTGCAAAGTTAAACAGAACCTGTGTTTTTCAGACAGGTCAGAGACCTTTTCTGTATTTTCACCTTTATTTCAACGTGATGTACAGTTTATATAATTACTTATCAGCATCGTTCTATGAGCACGTTTGGTTCACGTCGTGGAAAACTGTACTGACAAAATTAGTATTCATTTTAAAGATGTGCTTAGATTTTCTAACAAAGCCAATGTTGTTTGCAAATCTTTGTGTGTGTGCATCATTCAGAATCCAATCAAATTCAGAAAGGAGGTACTGACCAATCCGATTTGTGCACACACACACACACGCGTCTGTGAACAAATCTGATTGGTCAGTGTTTCCTTTCTCAATGCTTCCTGCATTTGCATCCATCCAGCTCTCCTTTCAGTGTGAGGCTCTGTCTTCACCTGTAAACTGCATGAACTGGAGCAGCAAGACTGGAAAGGTCTGTGTAGAGCTGCTGTTTAAAAGAAATGAGCTGCATTAGGGGCAGACAGGCTGCTCACTGGCTCCATATCAAATCAGGCAGTGTGGCCTTCCTCCACAAAACGACGAGTACTTGTTGGCTTTACAAGACAGAAAAACTGATAATAATCCACAACACTGGTTAATTTGGGGTTTCAAACAAACAGCAGAGAACAACAGAAAGAGCTTACCAAGAACACACCGATTGTTTTAACAGTTACAAAGGTCAATAATGGGAATTTTGGTGCACCAACATCAACACTCACACAAGCATAAATTAATCACAGAACAGGCAAATTGTGGGTTTGCAGCACTCAGTGCTTCTTCATCGAGTCGAGGACGCGGAGAATGTGCAGGAAGAGGTTGACAATGTCCAGGTAGAGGTTAATGGAGGCCAAGATGTGCTCCTCAGGAGAGAGCTGCTTCATCAGCATGCTGGTGTCATAGATGATGAAGCCACAGAAGACCAAGGCCCCAGCTCCAGCCAGGAACAGACCTGCATCGTCACTGTGGAAGAAGAGCTGCAGAGAGAACAGAGCACAAGGGGATTTAAAGTGACTCCCATCGGTTTGCTCCTAAAGCCAAACCACCACTGCTCTGCGTCCGCCTCAAACTGTTATTTAATACCATGACCCCTGACGTTCTAGTGATTAGGCTGCCGTAACTTCCCACTTGGATCGAAAGCTTCCTTACAGAGGTCAGAGAGCCCTTCAGTCCCGGCCTTGTTCAGCCGACTGCTCTCTGGAAGGAGGTAAAGAACCAGCCCACTCCTAACACTGACAGCACCCAGCAGCAGTTTGTGTTTGATTTTACCAACGTGTCTATGTTTTGTTTCATCATGTTTATAGCCGTGTTCAACTTCAGCTGCAGCACTGACATCTTATCCTATACAAGGAAAAGCAGCAGAACAAAGGCTGGTTTTAAACTTGGAAGTCTTCTGCACTACAAGGCCTTTTATTTCAACAAGCCCTTTACCCCAGCAGGCCCAAGTAAAAGACCAGCTCTGCAGTTTGCACGCTTCACAACAGGGAAACTACAGGTTTCATTTGCCTGCTGTGCTTTTGTGCACACCGTGTCACTGCCACAGCTTGCTGCTTCTACCCGTGACCAGTTCACCTACTGTGGCTCGGCAAATGTTTGATGTGGAAAAAAGTCCAACATTACAATTCTCCAACTAAACTTCTTTACATTGGTGCACAGCCCATGTGTAGGCTTAGCTCAGAAATACCATCAGCCCCTTTTCTCTGTAGCTTTCTGTTGTTTGTAACTCGTTGGCCTTTGTTCCTCTTTCATTAGGCCCATGTGACACTGATATCAGGCCCCTCCACTCACCCTCATGAAGGTTCCAATGATGAGGATCCACAGACAGGAGAAAAGCCTGCAGGGATGAAACAGACAGTCCACTTTAGCTGGACTCAGTTTGTCTGAGCTGCACGTCAGACAGTAGGACATCAGTGGAAAGCTCATGTACATTTCTAGCTTCAGATTGAAGGTGTTTCGTGTCGTCACAACTTTCAAAATCTACGGATGTTATATTTATATACTCCACTCATCTCATCTGCATATTACATCTTGTGTGTGATCAGGCAGCACATTGAAGGAGCTCGGACTGGACTTTGTTAAGTTTCTTTGAAGACGTTTCATCCGAGAAGCTTCTTCAGTTGTAAGACTAGAAGGTGGAGAGTCGCAGATTTGAAGCCCTGTGGGACCCAAGAGGGTCGTGGACCTCCTATTGAGCCTCTGCCCAAAAGGCTTCAAATCTGCGACTCTCCACCGTCTAGTCTTACAACTGAAGAAGCTTCTCGGATGAAACGTCTTCAAGGACGTCTTCTTAAGTCCAGACGCTTTCCTGTCCGAGCTCCTCAGACTGCGATGAGCTGGACGACTGAGAACCTTCACAGACATTTAAAGAGTCCCATCAGCACACAGAACTTACCAAGCTCCCATTTTGCTGAAATCTCTTTTGGACTGAAAGGTGTAGGCTGTTAATACAGCGAACACAGCACAGGTGAGAAACAAAGCTTGCAGTATTGTGGAGTAATCATAGAAGGTGACTGTGGAGAGAAAGAAATCCCATCAGAGTCTACGGTAGCCTGGAAGGCTGGACACTAACAGAATGTAACTCTAAACACTTACGAGCTGTGGCAACAGACAGCGCCTCCAGAAGAGTCTGCAAGCAACACAACAACACAGCCATTATTAAAGCAGCAGTTACTGAGGCTGCAGCCGCTGAGCAGCTCAAAATGAAAAAGGAAACATGGCAACAAAGTAACGTGGGGAATGTTACAGCTTCATGCTGGACAGCATCAGGTTTATGGCTCTGTAACCACAGCTGAAACAGGTCACATATAAAAAGCATTCAAGACCATTTTACACACACAAATACAAACAATAGAAAAGAAGAACATTTTATGACTTTATACCATCTTAGAAACAACTTCTGTCATCTTGTTTAGTTGATATCATCCACCATTGTTTACAGTGTGCCTCATCAGTTACTTCATCTATTATACATCTATAGTGAGTAAAACTGGTATTAAACACAAAAGGCCCATCATTGCACTGATGGGTGTTACTGTCACCTGTGAATAGAGCCTTTTAAAATATATTTACTTGGAAAATTGGTGACGTGTTGAATACTTATATTACCCACTGTTCATAAACAAGGTACTGTTATACGTGTTAGCTTCTCTTCATGGAGGAAATAAACTGATCATTATGATTGTAATTCTGATCATTTGATCTACCAGAGACAGACGAACGTTGCTGACAACAAATGTGAATCATTTTTGCTTCGTGCCAAGGCGCCGACTGAACGAGGCCACCACCATCAGTAATACCATGAAAGGCTGAACATGGTCTGCAACAATGCTTAGGCAGGTAGTAACAGGACTCCAGGTTTCCTAGCTGAAGCATCACACTGCCTCTGCTGGCTCACCTTCATCCCATAATGCACCCTGGTGCCAGGTGTTTCACAGGTAAGTGACGCACACACACTCAGCCGTCCACGTGATGCACCAGAAAATGTGACTCATCTCTGTGGTCCACTGCTGAGGCTCACGTGCCCATTGTTGGTGCTTTGACAGTGGACAGAGGTCAGCACGGGCAGCCTGCAGCAGCTGGTTCTTGTTAGCTTGAGCTGCAATAACTCATCCATTGGATCAAACCAGACAGGCCAGGCATCGCTCCTCGCGTGCATCAGTGAGCCTGGACCACCCACGACTCTGTCGGTGGTTCACCAACGTTCCTTCCTTGGATCACTTTTTAGATACTGACCATTGCAGACTGGGAACGCCCTCAACAGCTGCAGCTTTGGAGATGCTCCGACCCCGTCATCAAATGTGGCTCCTGTCAAACTAACTCTAACCTTAAGCTTGTCCATTTTCCCTGCTAGTAATATACAGACTATGGGGATAAAATCTCCACTTGCTCCTTAATCTATCCCACCCACTAACAGATGCTGTGATGAGGAGACGATCAGAGTTAATCACTCCACCTGTCGACGGTCACAATGATGATTGGTGATCATCGTCTCCTGGTGTAAAAGTATGTTCTTATAAAACATTCGTTTTATCACGAGCAGGAATTAGACCACGAATATTCTTGGACTGGGTTCACTGAAAAATGACTCACTGCCCATCACCGTTACTTTCCTGCAGCAGACAACAATTTTGACTGTTATGACAATCAATCAAATTTAAAAAATTTATTCAAGAAACTGAAAACAGAAGAACTTACAAATGCAAACAGGAGGTAGAGGTTAGCTGGATGCTGGTGCCTGTACACAGCGAGAGCCACCAGAAGAACCAGCGAGAGCAGAGATGAAACCATCACCACAGCTGGGCTGAGGAAGGAACCAGGTCACAGTGAGACAATAAGCAGAACAAAGCTTCATAGAGATTATGTGCAAAACGAAGGATCATTTTATAACAGCAGGTAGCACAGACAGCACGCTGTGGACAGGTGATCAGACTGTACATGCAGCCACTCATCGCCTCTTAACACTTTGCTTGGAAAAAGAGAAATAAGAGCAACAATTTACTGAACCGTGCAAACAGAAATGGAATTTCAGTTTACAGGCAAAACTGGTTTCGTACAATTCTCCTGAGCTCTAAAGTTCATATTTGGGAAAACCACCGTTCCTCTTCAGCACAGCCTGATGTGTAATAATGTCTTTAAATCATCATCAGAAAAATTCCTCCGAGCTCCCTGAAGGACACCCCAAAGCTGCCTCTTTGGACACTGGCCACCTTTAACCTCACACTGTTTCACTTTTCTATCCAGACATCCTGAACTGCATTCGGCAGTTTGGGACCACTGCCATGAAAAATCAGTCGCCAATCAGAAGATTTCCAGATGGCGCTGCACAATGGCTCAAACTCTGAAAGTTCATTTCTATGTTCAGAAAACTACATGACATGAATTTTTGACAGGATGAAATTGAGCCCCAAACCACGACAGAACTGGTGATTTAATAATCTGACATACTGGCCAATCAGGACACAAAGCAAACACGTTTCTCTAACATTTGTTATCAGCAGTTATTTGAGGCTTTGCTAATATGACAACGTAGCTTAACACTAATCTTGTCTACTTGTTAAACAGTCACCAGTCGTGAGTTAGTCCTTCATGCTCTTCCTGACTCTGCTGAGATCCTAGCTGCTATGTTTATGCTGCCTCCAACAGGGACAGCCACACTGATGAACACGCTAAACACATGTTTTATTCACACATACTGATCGATGCAATGGGGGCAACTCAGGGAACAAACCATGACACTTTCAGTGGTAGACAACCAACTCCACCTCCTGAGCTACGGCCTCCTTTTCCCTGGACTTAAAATGAAAGGGGGGGGGGAATCAACACTCGTGCCTCATCCACAAGATTTACAGAAAACTTGACCTCTGACCTTGAAACTCTGTCACAGGTCAGAGTTGTAGTAAACACACTATGGGATGAATTTCTATTTCTACGTCCCTCCTTCTCCAATGATCACATTCACAAACCTGCGTGTTCAGGTCCAGTTAAAACGTATCTGTATGTGACACTAACGTCGGGACTGAATGGCTACATTTACAATAACTGATGACTGTTTTTCCTTCTTTATCACTGCAATAGAACTTATTTATTTCAACGCTTTTGTAACATTCTCCAGATTAAAAGTGAAATAATAGAAAATATTCTGTTAATTAAATAGCATTAATATTCGAAAATAGAATAGCCAATAAAACCTGAAGGTTGTCAGGCTGGACACTTCATTATTTTTAATATTAATAAACATGTACACCATCATAACATCTTGTTTACAGCAGCATAAAATCCTTTGATCAAAGCAGAGTTTAGAATGCTGACACACTCGATATACTCGCTTTTCTTCACTGCAGCCCTCACACACTCCTTACACTACATCACACACTCCTTACACTACATCACACACTCCTTACACTACATCACACACTCACTTGTTCGCTCGCACACTTATCAGTTTCAAGTCAAACTGTGCAATCAAAGTAGTTATCCTGTGCTTTTCAATGACATTAGGGTCATTATGGTAATCCCAGGCAAGGTGCCACATCCAAACCTCGTGGCGCTGTTGTGGATCTATACCAGTACCGGGCTGTAATCACAGCGAATGAAGACTGGTGAATCACACTATCTTTTGTTTATGTTTATTTCATTGATGTACTGTAAGAAGTATTCGTTTTTTGTGTTTAAAGACTAACCATAAGGCAGTGCACCTAAAAGAGCTGTGAGAGATTGTACAAATGTGTAACGTTGCTGTCTATACATTTGCAGCAGTAAAGACAAACTCACAAAGCTACACTGCTTTTGATTCATCTTCCAAGTGTGCAGCATAATGATAAATCTAATATTTGCAAGAATACGATGACACTATGATACAACAATATCAACTCTCTCTGTCTCTTTGAAACTGCACAACACTGAGATAGGAGATTTTCTCACGTATTTGTTGGCATCACTAAATATTACACATATTGAGGAGGCGGATTTAACCATTACTGCCAACTCTTGCGTAAACATGGATGATGTAATGAAAGCAGACGAGGAGCTTCCGCAGGAGATAATGTAACTTTAGATTCTCGTGAGAGGAGACGGAGTACTCTCTTTGTCTCCTGTCCTTAGAAAAACGAAACAGACAGCAGCACCTGGTTATATATGAAGCAGCTCATTCTCACCTTGCGATAACAAACTCCTTGATGGTCTGAGAGAACATGAAGAGAGCAGAGGTGGCTGTGGTCAAGATGATCTGCAAGCTCAGGAGGGTGTACACCTTCCTTAGAAAGCCTAATGAACCAAGAAACAGCGTTACAGTAGCTCAAAACCCATCGGAAGCTAACGAAACCAATAATAACTGTGTAGAGGAAAACCGTGAACACGGCCAATGATATCAGTGTTAGCTAGATAGCACGGGTCTGTTACTCACCCATACGGATCTGAACACTGGCCGTAGCAACATTAGTGCCGTAGTTAAAATCGTCTTCGATAGAAGACCGCGGGTATTTTTCACTGCTCATCTTGTTAAACCAGTGTTTTCTTGAGGTGTTCTTGTTTCTCAAGCTACGTAGTTGTTTTACGGAAGAGCAGAGTCCTTTTCTTCTTCTAGATTTTATCGGCTGTTGGCAAACAACTGAATGGTGCATTACCGCCACCAACCGGTGTGGAGTGTGAACTGCAACGTGGCTAAAAAAAAAAACCTCAAATCCTCCCAAAGTATTTACCCTCTTTTCAAGGTTCAAGGTTCAAGGTTCTTTATTTGTCACATGCATAGTTATACAAGTATAACACACAGTGAAATGTAGCCTGACACGCTCCTCGACATGTGCAAAAAAATTGGGGGGGTGTAGGTTCAAGGTTCAAGGTTCTTTATTTGTCACATGCATAGTTATACAAGTATAACACACAGTGAAATGTAGTCTGACACGCTCCTCGACATGTGCAAAAAAAATTGGGGGGGGGGGGGTGTAGAGGAAGAACATTATATATATATATATATATAGTATATAGTATATACATTGTGCATGTGCAGTAGTAGCAGCAAGGAGGTGAATTCTGTACATTAATATGAATAGACATCTGACTATTTTACAGGATAGACAATATAAACATATTTAAAATTAAAGGAATTGAAATGTACATTGTGCCTTGGTTTAGTGTCTGGAAGAGTCCTGTCTCAGTCAATTATAGATGATGTGAGAGGGCGGGTGTGTGTGTTTAGGGCACGGATGGCTTGGGGATAGAAGCTCCTCTTGAGTCTCTCTGTCCTTGCCCGGAAGATGCGGAACCTTCTACCAGATTGCAGAAGTTGGAACAGTTTGTTGCCAGGATGGGACGGGTCCTTCAGTATCTGCGCTGCTCTAGTCCGGCATCTCCTGGTGTAGGTGTCCTGAAGCGGGGGGAGAGCAATCCTGCAGCAGCGTTCTGCTGTACGGATCACTCTCTGGAGAGCTTTTTGGTCCTTCACACAGCTGTTCCCAAACCTGAATGTGGGCAGCCCATGTCAGGTCTGAGGAGATGTGGACACCAAGATACTTGACGGACTGCACCCTCTTCACTGGAGCTCCATTGATGATAATGGGCTTGTAGTCTCTGTGCTGACTCCTTCTGAAGTCCACCACCAGCTCCTTGGTCTTGCTGACGTTCAGCTGGAGGCCACCTCTTTTAAAACTGAAATTAAGACCTGATAACTTTCACTTCTTGAGTCCATTTGCAGTAAATCAATCTATGAAAATGAAAAGATCTAGTTTCATTTTTATGTTTCTGAGGTTTTGGGTCAGTTGTCTACTCTCCACCTGATACTTGCGACAGTGTGATATAACATGTTCCATAGTCTAAGGAGCTTGGAAAGAAAAGCATCTGGACTTCTTTAAGTTGCTTGAAGACGTTTCACCTCTCATCCGAGAAGCTTCTTCAGTTCTAGGGTGAAATGGTGAGAGGTGAAACGTCTTCTCTAAATAATCTCAAATGATTCCTTGAACAGGACAATGAGTTCACTGTACTTAAATGACAACGATGGCCACCAGATCACAATCCAATGGTGCGCCTTTGGGATGTAGTTGAATGGAGGATTTGAATGAATGGCAGACAAATATTTAGCAACTATAGTTATATGTGATGCTATCACATCAATAAGGAGCAAAACTCCAGAATGTTTGTCTTGATGCATGCTCAATCATCCAGGTAAGGAAATCCTAGAAAGTTTATTGTGTCCATCTGGACGTTTTCAGTGGGAGAAACGTTTCTTCATCATCAGGTGACATCTTCAGTCTCAGCTGACTGCTGCTATAAACAGTGACTGAAACCAGCACCACTGAATGAACAATATGCTGAGAGGTCAGTTCCTTCATCATTAATGATCAATGCTCATGCAAACTGCCATGACCATTGATCAACAGCCACTGATCAAAGATAATTGATTAATGACAATTGATCAATGGGGAATGGCTGCAATCACAGCATTGTAAGATGGTGACAGATGTACCCTTAGGCCCCCTCCTCCATCCAGAGATGGTCTTTCCCTTTTCACGTAAATGGCCTCCTTGACTCCGCCCTCAAACCAGCGTTCCTCCCTGTCCAGAATGTGTACATCCTCATCATTGAAAGAGTGTCCACTGGCCTGTAGGTGTAGACAGACTGCAGAGTCCTGCGGGGGACCTGATCCACAGGATGGACCAATTTTTGCCACAGTGTGTTTTGGGGTTAAAAGCCACAGAGACGCAGTGTTTAGAGAAAATGCGTCTCAGCTGTTTCAATACTCCGGACACATACAGGATCACGAAGGGTTCCCCTTAGGCAGCAGTCGTCCTTCTTCTCTCCTGGATCAGCTGGGGATTTTTTAGGCGCCTTTCCAGGTTTGACAAATGTCCAGCTGGGATAAACACATCAACTCAGGGCTTCTTTGATATGATGTTCTTCTGCTTCCCTAGCAACTGTATCTATGGGAATGGTGTTGTAGCGTCCTGATGACACCTTGACGAAATGAAATCTTAAATACTGAAATGTATGCTTTGGTTTGTGGTACACGTGGAGTTTAAAATGTTCCCCATTACTGACGAAACTCTCACAGTCTAAGAAGCCTAGCCTATCATTATTCACATAGTTGGGTTATTTAACATAATCCCTGGTTCTTTGATAACAGAGTGAGGTGTTTCACTATGGGTATCGCCTTGGCGTGACTGTAGAATATATATAAATATAATGGAAGTGCTGGATATACAGTCCGGCCTAAGTCTTCTGTCAGAAAGACTGCAGCAGTCCAGGAGTTTGGTTAACTGTCTTTAATTAAGCTCCACAGAAGAATTGATTCTTCTGAAGAACATCAGAGCTTGCCAGGCTTAATCCAAATGCAGTGCAGCCATACGTGAACTCATTGTTGTAGAAGATACAGTTTATGTTACTATAAACATGGTTTTCTGGAAACAGAAACAGGCAATTCTGTAATTAGTCGAGTCAATAACAACTAAGAAACAATCACAACACATCTACGCAACACAGCAATATTTTACCATGTCCACAAGGGGTCACTGTAGACCATAAGTTGGCTAAATAGCACATCTGACAAGTTGCTAGTAGTAAGGCAAGAACATGGCTAACAACAGTTAAACTAAACAATTAACGATTGAAAAATCCTTTAACCGCTGGATGTAATCATCACCGGAGATTCTGACCACTGCTACTAACTCTTTACTAAATAATTAAATAATTCTACCAACATGGTATCACTATACTGAGGCACAACGTCAACATTCACAAACAGCTACAGCCATTATCATACCAGTTAACCTGTCAAAGGGAATAACACTTACAGGTTCATTAACACACATGTAATCACACAAAACCGCGTTACAACTGCGGCTGCTTTAGTCTCTCCCTCTGCTGAGCACATGACCACTGATGCGCTTATTCCTTTTGGGTGCGCTTGATTCATGCCTCTAGACATCCTGAGGCCAAGACAGAGCAGGAAATTTGACCAGTGACCAACTGCAGAAGCTCCAATGACACCACAGGTATGTCCTAATTCCTAGGCTGCATCCTTCGGAGGTCGCATTTGAAGTCACATCCAGGCGACAAAGGCTGCTCTGAATGTGGCCAACAATTGCGTCCTCCTTCTCCCCAGATTTAAAGGATGGGTCGGGTGTGTCCTTCGAGGCCCACCATATCCCAGAACTCATAGCGCGGCCCAGCCAAGTCCAGTTTCCAAAATGGCGGCAGCTACTTAGTTTTAATATTTCTCTTATTACTCTTTCTGGATCACAAAATAAACTTTTAAGATATTTTCATGTAGCTGTGTCAACTTCAAATATCTGCTCGGTTTATCAAGACATCACATATTTGCAAAAGTGCTCCGTCGTTTTCTGAGACGTCTGTGACCCACCAGCTCGATAGCTGACCAGGAGGTCGAGGCTCACTAGAGCCCGGCGAGAACAGTGAACTCCATCGTTTTCAGACCCTGCGGTGACACTGTGTCATTTGTCTTTCCTCCATGAACTAGAGGAGATGCAGACTGACAGAGTGCTCCTGGTGTACTGTAAAATTCTGGAGACTGAACCTTGAACTTGGATTGGTTTGGTTATCCCAACACTTTCCCTCTGTTTGGGGGAGAAGAGACGGGGGACACAGAGTGTTGCTGGTGACAAAAGACTGAACCTTTCTTTTTCCTTTCACCGAGGTGTGATGGCTTGTTCTTTGCAGCAACTGCTGTCTTGGATTTTCTATCTTGAGCTGGTGGGCAGACACAGTAGGCCGGTGCTGAGAGTAGTCCTGTCATGGTTCTGAGTCATTTTGACCCAGCATTTTAATAATAATGGATTGCATTTAAATACCGCTTTTCAAGACCCTCAAAGCGCTTTACAATTCCACTATTCATTCACGCTCACACACTGGTGGAGGCAGCTACAGGTGTAGCCACAGCTGCCCTGGGGCAGACTGACAGAAGCGAGGCTGCCATATCGCGTCATCGGCCCTTCTGGACAACACCAGTAGGTGGTAGGTGAAGTGTCTTGCCCAAGGACACAACGACCGAGACTGTCCGAGGCGGGGCTCGAACCGGCAACCTTCCAATTACAAGACGAACTGCCAACTCTTGAGCCACGATCACACGATCGATTTTGAGTTCTTAGGTTTTTGTTTATTTTTACATTATGGATTGTTTTCTGATCCTCTTGTGCTTTGTTGATTATTATTAGGATTCTATGTTTCTGTTTATTGGTGTTTAGGGATTAGTTCTTTGGTTGTGTCTCATGTTTAGTGTAGGTTCAGTTCTGTGTCTAGTCTGTGTCTTTGTGTAATGGTTTCTTGTTTCCTGTTTTATTGTGAAAGTCCGTGTCTCATGTGAGTGTATTCAGTTTTGCCTCCCTTGTCTCGTCAGTTACTTCCAGCTGTGTCCCCCACCTGTGTGTAATCTCCCCGTGTTCTTCTGTGTGTATTTAAGTCGTGTCTTCTTATGTTGTAGTCGCTGGTCTGTCTGGTCGTGCGTCAGCTGTCATGGGCCTCTGTTCACCCTCCTTCATGCTCAGTAGTTTCGTTTTCCCCGTTCAGGTTATCTTTAGTCTGTTCGCTGTTTTCAGCTTGTGTTTTGTCTTACAATAAACCTCCTTCGCACCTCCACGAGTGCCTGCAATTGGACCCTCCTTTATTTTTCCCCACTCGCAGGGACAAGTCCTGTTGCTGAGGTTGGGTTCATCCTGTAATCTGTCATGAACTACTTGCACTGTTTCAATGATTGGAGTGAAGAGAGATGTAACATCATATGAGAAGAAACATTGCTCCCACTGGAAATGTTACAGTCAGATGAACTGAATCATCTTTTTGGGATTTCCAGCATGTTGTTGTTCACATTAAAGCAAATCTTAAGCCAAAGAGTTTTCATCCATCCATCCATCCATCTTCATCCGCTTTATCCGAGGCCTGGTCGTGGGGGCAGCAGCCTAAGCAGAGAGGCCCAGACCTCCCTCTCCCCAGCCACCTCCTCCAGCTTATCCGGGGGAACACCAAGGCGTTCCCAGGCCAGCCGAGAGATATAATCTCTCCAGCGTGTCCTGGGTCTGCCCCGGGGCCTCCTCCTGGTGGGACACCTCACCCAGGAGGCGCCAAGGAGGCATCCTGGTCAGATGCCTGAACCACCTCAGCTGGCTCCTTTCGAAAGGAGCCAAAGAGTTTTCACTTTGGTCAAATTTGTCTTTGTCACCTGTCCATGAGTGCTGGTGCAAATATTTACTAAAATTTAGCATAAATCGATGACACTGGTCAAATGCCTTAAAAATTGTTATGTTGTGGTGGGTTTTTTTATACTGAGAGAAGTTCTGGAGACAGTCTTGCAGATCACATATTTTATTATCTGGTAGTTAAAGCTTTGAATTGCACAGCTGTGGACTTCTCTATGTTAAGTGAAGCACAATTCATGATTAAAAGTATATATTAGACAATTGAAAGCAGGAAATATTTGTGACTATTGATGGGAAGATGCTGTGGTTTAGACTCAGCACTCCCCGATTTGTTCTCCTCGTGGTCCTTCCACATGGAAATGCTCTTTGACCTCCAGTCCTGTGTGAGAAAACTCCTGCCTACCTTACAGTTGTTACCGGGCTACACTCAGCTCTGCCTGTCCCTCTGAGTTAACCCTTCACACCCTGAGGTTAATGCTCGGATCCTTTTAATGACGAGTGTATCAAACCTATTATCGGCATACTAATGTTAAAAAGAAACTGTCAAAAAACACATTTTTTTATTTTTTACATTTAGTGTTCCAAGTGTTACCACAGATGTATAATCTGCTGCACAAACTGTCTTAAGAAGGCCAATCTGATGGAGGCAATCCAGGAAAGCTGGGAGATGACCTCATATGCTCCACCCCGGACATGAAAGGAGAAAACAACAACTAACCAGCGCTAGTCTGTCACAACACTGAAGTCATGAAAATGAAACTAAACTTAAAGATTTTTCACACAATAAAAACTAAAATAGGCGACAGGAAATTAACTGAAACCAAACCGAGCGCAAACAGAAAACTAATAGTGAGAACAGTTTGATTAAAACACGAAATTATGGATTTATTCATTATTTTGTTTCTCTTGTGATATCAAATCTGGTGATCATGGCTTGTATCCGGTAGATTTTCCTCAGAGTCCCCCTGTTTGTGTGTTAATGAAGGAGATGCATTATTTGTCTTTTGAAAGTATGAATAAATGTAGACGCTAGCACAAAATATACCAAATCATAAAGAAATAAGACTTACTGATTATGGTAAATGGACTGGTTGTTATATAGCTCTTTTCTGCTCAACATGAACAGTCAGAGTCCTTTAATACAACATGTATCACTTTATACGAGCACCTTTTTCCTATGATTAAATGCTTTCTATCTAACATTCACACGCTGATGGATCGGAGACCAGCCTGGGTTAGCAGCCAGGGATCAAACCACCAACCTTCTGATTAGGTAACCTGCTCTACTTTCTGCACTACAATCACCCAAAATTATGTTGAGCTGTCCAAAATGTGCCTGAACAAGTCATATACAAATTTAAAGGAATTAAAACCAAACCAGAATAAAACTGAGGGGGGAAAGTTAAGAAAACAAAAAATAAGTGAATAAAGACAAGAAAAAGAAAACAGAATCTGAAACGAAGGAACTATAAATACTTTAGCATAAGATCATTATTATTATTAACAACAATAATTACAGAATATCATAAATAATAGTTCTATGGAGATTAAAACTTCAGGTAGTTTCCAGGGAGGTTCCACATGTGCCTGTCATGAGTGAGCGAAACCTCTTTACTAGGATTCTACCTGGTAACAGCATGAGAGAAATGAATGATTGGCCCGTGTGGCTGTGGGCTGTCTTACAGCGCTCGCATATCCTCACGCGCTCCACTTTTTTACTTTATTCCAGCTTCGCGAGCGCGAGAGACGAACAGCTCTCAGAAGGATCTGCGACTACAAAGAGAAAACATGAAGGCCGTCCTGTGTTTGACTGTTATCGCAGCTGTTTACTGCGCAGTGGAGGCGAAATACTGTAAGTAATTTTTTCAAAAAGTCTCCCTGAAATACTGAAGGTTGAGTCCTGTCATTTTACTGAACTTATAAAAGTCTGAACTTCAAGTCAAACGGTTTCTATCCTTTGTGGCTACGTGTAAATCTTATTCACAGTTTGGTTAGTCTATAAGTTTTACGTCATATTTTTATACGTTTTTCAACAAAGACAAAACAAAGCCGTCAGGGAGGGGTTCATAAGGTGCTTTGATTTGAGGAAAACAAAGCTGCGTTTATCGACTCTAAACAGTTTCAGTCCAGAGACGATTCGTTTTGACTGGACAATAAATATATAAGGAGAAAACCGTCCATGGTGTTTTTAACAGAGTGGAATTCCCCCCAGCTTTTTGGATTTGGTTTCGATTTCTTGTAAATACATAGAGCGCCCTCAGCTGGCTGCAGGATATTTTAATACAAGGATTTCTCTTCTTACTATTTCTGTCCTTTCATTGCAAAAGTAATTACTTGGTTGTATTTGCTGATATTGTTGAGGACAATCCACTTTCACACTGATTCAGTGTGAAAGCATCAGTATGTGAGCACGTCCCATTTTATCAGGGGTAAATAAATTTGTCGTGTTGGGGATAAAAATACATTTACAGGTAACATATGGGCCACAAAACAAAAACAAGAAAGTCATTCAAACACCAATTCAGTTCTGTTTTCAGCAAGCGAGTCTTTTCATATTTATAGTCTTAAGCCAGCGGTCCCCAACCCCGGCCCGCGGACCAGTACCGGCCGCAAGAGTTGAGGCTCGTGTGTGAAATTCATGGTTTTCAAGGTTTTTATCGTTTTTTGTGTTAACTCGGTTTCCCTGGGTCTTTTCATTGTGTTATGAATAAACCTTCTTTTTTGGTTCCGGTACTGGTTTTATTTTGTCATATTTATCACCTCAAAGGCTGGTCCGTGAAAGTATTGTCAGATATAAACCAGTCCATGGCGCAAAAAAGGTTGGGGACCGCTGGTCTAAAATCATCATAACGAAATTGGCCTCAGACCGGCTGGACCACTTATGAATACTGATCCCTTATTAAGGATATTACTTTCTCTTTCATTCTTGCCTTTAGCTGCAGCAAAGACTCAGGTTTACAGCCGTAATCCTGGAAAGTATGGAGAGGAAAATGTCTTGATCTGCCACGTGAGTGATTTCCACCCCCCTGACATCACCATCACACTGCTGAAGAATGGGGTAGAAATTCCTGATGCCAAGCAGACTGACCTGGTCTTCAACCAGGACTGGCACTTCCATCTGACCAAGCACGTCGCTTTTACACCAAAGGAAGGAGAAAACTACGCCTGCAAAGTCACTCATGGGACACAAGAACCAAAAACCTATGGTTGGGGTGAGTTAAGATAGCCAAAACTGTATACAGTCATAAGCATTATGTAGTAACCTCAAATTTAAAAAAATACAAAAGAAAATTAAACATGTTCAATACTTTTATAAATGAATCAGCGGTGAATGAAATTGTCTTTCTGTGCTTTTATGAAATGAATAACCTTAATATTTTCTCTTTACAGAGTCAAACATGTAAACACCAATGGGGACCAAAGAGTGTCACATCTGATCCACACAGCTGCTGATCGGTCATGTTGTCCCCGCTACCCAACATCTGTCCTTCCTGTACAATCAGAGTCCGCCGTGTAGCGTCAGATTTGTTTCTTCTCAGAATAATTATCAGTAACATATTAGGTAACAGTAATTTCTCAATATTATTTTGGTATGATGTAGAGATTATAAAAATTTAGGGTGTCACTTTTTGCTAGTTTGCCTTTGACTAAGTGGATTTGCTCAGCTGTAATCACAAAAGCCTCGTTTGTTTCACCCTGTTGTAATATTTTTCCATATGTGAGGGGTTCTTTGGCTATTATGCAATAAACTGTTTTATACCTAAATGAGTTTCTCAAATGATAGAATAATGGGTTATATGTATGTGTGTATACATGTAAAATAATAAAAATTCTTGAAAATTTCTGGTGTTTTTATTATTATTATTTTACAAAAACCCTAAAATGTGTCATTTTATACAGAAATATTGATTCATTTCTTTATGTTGTGAAAACAAATGTGCTGTGTGTTCATCAGGCATAGGTGTCCACGAGTTTGAGAGTCCTGCAAAGTGTCTCTTGACAGACAATCATGAAAACGATCATTTGCGCGAGGCTTTGTAGTCCTGTAAAAACTAAACAAACATCTCACATCCTCCAGCTTCACTGTGTTTATGCTATGCTGACATAGCTGTGTAGCTAGCGATCACGTAGCACATCATTATATAGCAGCTAGCTCAACTTCAGTAACCCTACAAACGTCACTGCTGTTTAGTTTTCTGTCTTCATTTATGTTGGAAGTGATAACAGAGCTGTACGTTTGAATTGTTTCAGAAATCTCTCAGTCAGAACATGCTATATCATGTTTAGGTGGAAGCTAGTGAGCTAACTTCCTGCCAACTTCTAACTCTGTTAAATGTAATAAATCCTGTTTTCATGGATGCCTGGATGTTAAACTTAATTATTACACCTGGTAAAGCAGCAACACTGAACATTTTATTAAAGATGAAAGAATTTAGACAGTTTGTAACTCTCAGTGATGCCGCAGTGTTCGTTTGACTTTGGGTTAGGGTTAGGGTTAGACCTGCAGAAGATTTGTATGTTATCATAAAAAGCTAGTTTAGGTATTTGGACTACCGTATATGAAAATATAGTCCAAATAGTTTTTAAAGTTTTAAAAACTGAGCTTTAAATTATTAGCGGTAATAAAAATTTAGAAAAGCCGACAGTGATCCCTGACTGTTTTTATGGGCTTGTTGAGATTAAATAGAACAAGATACAAAGAATTAAAATACATTAAAAACACAACAGACTTAATAAATGTAAAAAAACAAAACAAAGAATTACCAGTTGTTGGGGGGTTTTTTTACCTTAGTTTTGGGGCGACCTTTGCTCAGGGAAGCGTATCTGTAACCGGAAGGTTGCCGGTTCGATCCCCTGCTCTCTCTGTCCTGGTCGTTGTGTCCTTGGGCAAGACACTTCACCTACCGCCTACTGGTGTTGGCCAGAGGGGCCGATGGCGCGATATGGCAGCCTGGCTTCTGTCAGTCTGCCCCAGGGCAGCTGTGGCTACAACTGTAGCTGCCTCCACCAGTGTGTGAATGTGAGAGTGAATGAATAGTGGCATTGTAAAGCGCTTTGGGTGCCTTGAAAAGCGCTATATAAATCCAATCCATTATTATTATTATTATTAAATGCAGAGTATGTTGGGCCCGGAAGCAGGATTCATCATGTCATCACTTAAAGACCAGATAAACTTTTTTTAAATTAATTAAACAAATGTAACAAGTACAAAAAATATGGCAACATTTGCAAAGCCTTTTCCAACCCTTCACACAGACACTGCTATCAGGAAAGCTCACCAGCGACTCTACTTCCTGAGGAGGCTGAGGAAGCTTGGCATGAACGCTAACATCACCTCAAATTTCTACAGGTGTGCGATCGAGAGCTTGCTGACGAGCTGCATTACAGTTTGGTACGGAAGCTGTTCTGCCAGCAGCTGTAAATCACTACAGAGGGTGGTGAAGGCAGCAGAGCACATCACTGGCACGAGGCTTCCTGCCATTCAGGACATTTATCTCCAGCGATGCCTCCGCAAAGCACACAGCATCACCAAGGACCACAGCCACCCAGCACATCAGCTCTTCTCCTTGTTTCCATCTGGCAGACGTTACAGGAGCCTGTCTGCTCGGACTACAAGACTTTTTACCATCAAGCCATTCGACACCTCAACCACAACACCTAAACACACACAACACAGATGCACTCAGAATCGGTCCTACAGTTTCATAGGTACATTTTACACTCTGCACTGGTCACTTCACTCTTATTAGTATTTAAACAAATAAAAACCGTACTCCATGCAATACTGTACTAAGTGCCACTCCAAATTTGCCACTGCCATGTGCAATATTTCATTTGCCCCCCCAGCCCACAATTGTGTTGATATTATTTTCATTATCTGTAATTAAATAAATAAATAATAACTAATTAAATAAATTAATAAAATTAAAAGACATAAAATAAAATACAATTTTAACCTAGGGGTTTTCTAAAAGCTTCAGTGCATTAACCATATGATGCAGAGCCACAACTTGTTTTTGTCCATAAACTTTACAGATGAGAAGAAGAGCCAGAGTTCACTGTGAGAAGTGAAAAAGGACGGCCTTGCTGTCAGAGATCGACATTTATGAATGAAGAATTTACCCATAATAATGATCACAGTTAAGACATTTTCAAGTTTCTTTTTTTCTTAAAGATCCAAAAATACTTTTTTTTTAAAAAATTCACGTAAGTTTGGAATCTTTGGGAAAAGCCAGTAGTGTACATCGTCCCACGGGGCTTTACAGTGTATACACTGGTAAAATAAATGTTTTGTCATTCAGTATTCCCATCACAGAAAGAACAAGAGTTATTATCAACACCAAAACGATGTGTGGGAAATTCTTTGGAAAGGTAAACACCTGAGAGGATTTTCTAAGGTCTGTCAATAAAGTACAAAGCAGCAATTCCGGGCTGTTGTGCCAAAAAGTGATTGCTCGTATTTAAACTGCTATAAGTAACTTGTTGGGCTATAAATTGTGAAACATAAGTCAAATGCTTCCCTCATGGATGACACAAAGTCACACTGAGCCACAAACAACATTCGTGTAACAAGCTAGAAGGCGCAACCAGTTTTTGGCAGTATAACCTTTATTTATGCAGTTAAAAAAAATCTCATTAACATTGAAAATGTCTTTTGTAAGAGTAAGTTGGCCAAGAGGACAGAAGAAATGGCAGCAAATATTACAATAGTTCAGTAAAAATATTTTAAGTGGGGATAAAGGACCGGATTGGTTGTAAGTACAACAACACAGAGTTGTAAAGATACTTGAAAAACTGATAATTTTTTAATTCTATATAAAACCTCTTTGTAAACGCTGTTCACCGAAGTCTGTTTACCAACATACGTAAAGATATTACACATAAAAAATACACGGAAACATTTGTTTTTGGCACAACACCGGCAGCCATCTCAAACATGGCGGCTTATTTGCTCAAACGACAGTGAACGACAACATGTCGGAGTAAATTCCGCCTAGCAACATGACGTTTGGAGTTTCCTATTGGTAGAATTATAGGCACGTGTCGTCTTGTCACGAGTTTGTGCTGCTTGTGTTTTTTTTATAAACGGCGCGCCATAACATGGTTTTGGTGGGCGGGGTTACAGACCCCCTTTTTGTTAGTTAGCATTAGCACTGCCTGGACGTCCCGGTGTCTGTTAGCTAACACTCCCGATGTGAACGGTTTCACTTTCGGTGTGGATCGTGACGCACTGTTGTCTTCTCTCTGTCGAGCGAATCTCCAACAGCGATATATCGAGTCGGTCTGTGTGTGAAACAATGAAGACGTTTGTGTGTCTCGCCGTCGTCCTTCTGCTGGGACTCACAGGTCTTTCGGCAGTCAAGAACAGTAAGTGATCTCCGGTAACTGAACATGTTTGTGTTTCCGAAATGGCCCGATGTTATCAGGCGGAAGGCGCTCGGGCCCAGTGAAAGCAAAACGGCTTTAAAGGTAGTAAAGTGGAATCTCTGGGAAATGGCAAACAGTAACATACTTACAGTACTTACAGTACTAAACGACTCATAACTTGTACTTAAAGGCGCTGTAACGTTTTACGAGTACTACGAGTACTTCCTTGTTTGGCTGTTGTACGTGACACACTGTGACGCAGATAATTGCCGTGTTTATATTTAATAAGTTGGTGGAATCTAAATGAATATTTATCATCTGGATTAAATTATTGTCTTTATTTCATCTGTAAGTGAGTGACTGTTTTTGTGTTTGCCAGTTTCACCCAAGGTTCAGGTGTACACCCGCTCCCCCGGAAACTACGGGACCGCCAACACCCTCATCTGCCATGTCAGTGGATTCCATCCTCCTGAAATCACCATCGAGCTGCTCAGGAATGACAAAGAGATACCAGGCTCTCAGCAGACCGACCTGGCCTTTGAAGAGAACTGGCACTACCACATGACCAAGCATGTGCCTTTCACCCCAACCAAGGAGGATGTGTTCACCTGCAGAGTAACTCACGGGGGGAAAAAGAACACATATATTTGGGGTATGAGTGTTTTTCACTGTGTCTGTGTGTACGTGTTGTTTCACAGGTCACAGTACGTGAGGTTAGAAAATATTTTGCTAAATTTTCTTAGTTCTGTATTTTAGTTTTGTACACACATATCATCTGTTTTTATATATTTATTTCTTATTTCAGATCATGTATTTTATTACATTGACTAACATTGTTTACAATAAACAAAACTATGGAATAAAAAAACGGTTCAGAAACAGAACAATTACAGAACATAGAACATTGTGCAAGTTCTTAATACTCCATTCATCACTCATTCATATTAAAAGCATCATGAACAGAAACACGTAGTCATTCAAACGCTCATTAACAAACAAGCCAATAAGAACAAATTTGTATTCTCAGATGTTGTCCTCTTGTAAAAACACATTTTATATTTTCAGAGACGCTGAAATGTTTTTACAAATGAATCATGTTCATCAGTCAACACTTGCCTGGTTTAAAGACCATATTGAAGTTTTAAGTTGAAATTGTTGCTGTTTGTAACAGGCGGGGAGTAACCGGCCAGATCACAGCTAGCATAAACATGTTTTAAATGTCTCGTTTCAGAGGCAGATATGTAAGTTCTACACATGTCCAGCTCCAGGTATGTATGTGCTCATCAGTATTCATACTTCAATATAATGACATTACATTGTTGTGGTGGAGGAGTGTGGCTTGTGTCTCAGCTGCAGAGCTGTGTCTGACAGCAGGGAAGCTACAGTCAAATCATAGCAGTGTGTTTGCAACCGTGCCAGCCACCCTCCCCTGAAGCCGCTGCAGCTGACCCACAAAGCACTGAGTGATAGACAATGTTTGTATTATGTTTGTGGTCCCCACAGGTCTGCTCAGCAGGATGGAGAAGATTGGAATATTTCTGGAATCTTGAAAATGTCTAAAGTAATGGATTTGATTATGCAACCGTTTGAGCTTCACAAAATGAAAACACTGCACTTCCACGGGCTCAGACAGCAGCCATCCTTCAGCTTCATTCGTTTCTGTGACACACAGCGCCACAGCAGCGTGCGTTAAACCACTCAATTTTGCGTCTGCTGTCAAAAGTGAACACGAAGTATCAACATCGACAGCAGGCGTCACGTTTGAAACGTGCCCAGCTTACTCCAGTCACGTAGCTGAAATGTTCCCTGAGGCCAAACCAAATGTATTTTCTGCGCCTTATTCTCTTAAAACAGCTGGAAGACAGAACAACCCATAACTACACTTTGCCTTTAACACATCCAGAACGTGTGAAGCACCTGATTTGAAGTTATCTCGAATGATGAGTTTTGGCATCTGCTGTGAAACGTCTGGATGTGTGTTTCCTACTAGCTAGTAGGAAACACACATCCAGGTGGTGTCCGTGGGTGTGGTCATACATGGAAAAGTGCAGAAGTTTTGAGGATTTGATTAGTTATGGATTTCTCTTCAGATAAATATTCCTTTAGGAATCTTGTGGTGATCTGAGTATCGACTTTGTGGTGGTGGTGAAACTGAAGTGTTTGCATTGCTCTGATTTTTAAGGTAAATCTATACAGACTAAAGACTTTCATATTAATGTTGTAATAAGGTAATCAATGTAAATATGTATCCAATTTGAAAATGTTTATTTTACTAAAACATGCTTTGTGTTGAAATGACTCCAAACGTGACCGTTTGCTTGGTTTGTTTGTAACATTACAAGTTTATGAAGTTAACCAGACAGTTCCTGTTTGTTCTGGCATATTTTATGCAAAATAAAACGATATTGGTTTAATTCATATTGGAAGTCCAGCTGTGCACAGCGAGTTATTATAATAGTGATGTTAAACTGTGTCATGTGACCTGGCGTAGAAGAAGTCCTCCTCTCGCCGCCTCCACGTCACAGCTAAGAGAGGTTTAAGGTCCTAATATCCAACCTCATAATCTGCTGATATTTATTCTTAAGCAAAGATGAATCAAAATATAAGTTTGTTCACTGTATAAATGAGAAATCAATGAGTGAGAAAATGGGGTGAGAGTGATTCCACGTACTGTTAACAGGTGGAGCTGGTGGGTTCATGCATGGCTGCTCATTTTTCTTCTTAATGGTTTAGCAGGGAAGGCAGCTGGATGAGTTCGGACTGAGCGAGTCCCCTCACCTGCATCGACTACACTCTGCATGCTTGCTGGGTCACACTCATAGTCAGGACTTTTTAACATCAGAGAGCCAAGTCCGACTTCCTGTGTGGGGTTGTGGCCCTGCAGGGGATACATTCTGTATGTTTGAAGCTTGAATTCTTCCGTACATGAGAAAGGTCGTTGTTTCTCACCACTAAACTGTTTGCATTTAATTCTCAATTCACTGGAGAATCCAGGAGAATTCCAAGAAGTGCATGAAAGTCTGATGCTTCGGTGTATTCACGGATCATTTAGTATATTTGGGGTAACGTATGTTTTCACGCTTTATTGACTTTTTGGTGTAAAAAGGAGACCGTGTAACATCTCCACAGAGGAATCTGGAAATGACACGTTTGGATCTAAATTCAGACAAATTCACCAAAACAATCGAGGTGCATTAAACTTTTTGATAGGCACAAAAGTTCTTTATATGATTTAACTACAAGAATAGAAACAGCTGTTCTTACTGACGGGCCTCGTGTTTCCACCCACCCCACTGCCTCCACCAAAAGCAGCAGAGCACTGTGCATCTCCTCTCCACCTGTGACCTCATGATCCACCTGCAGGTAGGCGGAGTCTGGACTCTTCGGTAAACACGACGTTGCTCCATGTGTTCAGGTTGCAGGACAGGTGGACACCAGCACATCAGTGTGAGGGGACTGCAGGGTCTGGCCTGAGCTACAGAAAACTCCAAACAATCAATAACATAATAAGCTGTTTGCCACTGGCAGAGAATATTTTATATATAAAGTTTATAATAATATAATACAGGGATTATTATAAAGTTTTTACTGGGCACAACCTGCATACTCAGCTCTGCTAACCACAAATATAGCTCTTTATTTCTGAATGATTGGTGCCACGAGGTTTACTGCCAGTCAGCGTTATTATAACAAAGAGCTGAACAAACAAAAATATCCTTACTTATTGTGTAAGGTTACATATATATACAATTAAATTACTGTGTCTAAACGATATTAAATCTAATTTATGAGTGTGAAGCGTCGTAGCAGAGCCCTGCGTGGGATTATTTCCTGCTGCACTTTGCTGCACAAACCCACAGCAGGACTCTGCTTCATAGTTTTACTGAACGGTGTTACTGCAGTAATGAATGCCCGAGGTTTTAAAAGCGCTCTGATGTGATTTATTGTATGTTTACTGTTACTTCTATCAACTTAATATGAACTGTTAGCTATCACACAGCAGCAGCTCTTATTCCAGGGGGATTTCTAATTTTCCCAACAACAAAAACTGTGTAGTATGGCAGAGCTGCAGTAACAGATGTAATTGTAGGATGGGAATCAGAAATGTTCAGACATTTTTATGTTTACTTTTACTTCGTGATTATCAGGTAATTTAAGGTTTTTTAAGTTGTTCAGCGATCATTTAATAAGTGTTTAATAAGGAGTCTGAAGTACAATAAGGACAATCAATGTAGCTGATAATCAGACACCACTTCCTTTGGTGGCTCTTTGTCCTGGATCATCCAGCCAGGCTTCACACTCTTCTCCCAGGAAGCTAAAATGCTTCTCAGCTCCACAACTTTCAGTGTTTTAAGCCCATCATTACACAGATGCTTCAGAAGAGGCACTACAGACTGGACACAGCCCTTTTTTAAAGCTGTACTACATGTACACGAGTATTTGTCCCAAGCTATTTGATCGAGCTATTTTTAAGCTCTGTAAAAGAAATCCAAAAAGTTCTAAAAATTCGAGACTGAGGTTCAGTTCAATGCATACATCTAAGTGCTGGGCTCATATTACATAAACTATATGTAAGTATGTAGTCCCATTACTTATAGGCAATCATCATAGCTTGTAATTACCATTTCCTCTCGTCTGTGTTTCCTGATTCAGCTACAGTCCGTTCATGACGTCGCAGAGACTGTCCACATCTGTCAGTCTCTCTTTTGGGTGCAAATTTGGATGAAATTGGGACGATGTTCTCAGTTAAACTACTGGTGCTGATAGTCTAGAACTTTAAGTGTTCACATAATCTGTCCACATCGTCTCATACCTTTACCTCAGCAGGAACAATAGCAGCCGCTGTTCAGCTGTAAACAACAGGTGATATTCATGACCTCGGTCAGTAGGGCCCAGTTTATAAAGTCAATGGTTTCCTCAGGACATGCAGACTGATGTCACTGTTGCTCAGTCAAGCACGACACATAACCTTATAAATAGGATGACAGAGAGGTTTATTTACTTTGTACATAAATGCTTTGTATTATCTTAACAACAGTGTCCTTTTTAACAGACATAATTCTTTATGCATCAGGCTCCGCCCCCAGCTACCTTCAGTCTATTTTGGATGCTTCCCAGCATAATGACTTAGTCACTACCAGACATTGACACACGTACTTAGTTATAGTCTGAAATATGTTTACAAATACCGGTAATAAAAGAATTAGTGCAAAAGGAGAATCAAAGCGTGTCAGCCATGTACATTTGATTTGTTTCAGTTTCACGTACATCAAACGGAAACGGTCGTTTGTCGCCGTTTCTTCAAAGGTATGACTGGTTAGTTGGCAACTACAATCATACAGCCACAAAGATACCTGCAAAACAAATCATGAATACAAACAATGATATTAGAGTAAAAAAAATAAATCATCAGTACTCCAATAAAAATACATGCTTTTGTTTTGAACTACTCCAAGAAGAACTTCTTCCGGTTCAAAGGTGAGGAGAACCGGATCCATGTTTGTCGGTCTTTTGGGCTGAGGGCTGGCAGCATGTCGGCGATTGGGGTTCATTTCGGTTATACATCCGCTTGTGTGGCGATATTTAAGGTGAGTATCGCTCCATGAAACCTCGCATGTCGTCTTTGATGTGAACATTTACATGTCCTGAAGGATGGCGGTGCTCGATAAGCTGCTGGCAGAGTGGATATAAGTCAATGAATTGTTTCAGTTAGTTCAGTGGGTAAAATAAGGAGAGAGGATTGCATCCAGATTCTTCATCTCAGATTAATAACTAAGCATTTTAAACTGGGACACAGTTTGGTGCTCCGATAGGACATCGATGCCAAACACATGAGAAAACTGAGTGTCCAGTATTGTACTTGGACAACATCCACCTCTGACACCACCTTTAGAGTCCAGCTCCACCCCAACATGATTTAGAGATGACCTTAAACTCCTGGATGGCCTTCCCGAAGCCCCGCCCCCAACCTTATAGTGTGGACTGCAGGGTCCAAGTGATTTAAGTGAACTTCCAAGAAAAAGGGTCAAATACGTGGACAGAAACTCGATGCTGGTCAAAGTGGCGCTTGCTAAGGAAACATGAACTAAATATTAGTGGAGTTTATAATGTTCATATTTCAGCTTTTGTGTACATAAAGTCACACAGCTGTGTCAGTGGATGGAGAGGCTGTCCTCTGAGCCCCTGAATGACTGACCTCCATCGCTCAGGGAGAGCCCCTCCACACTCACACAAAACCAACTTTTCGCCGCTTGTATCTGCAATCTAAGTTTTTGCTTTTTTAAAGAACCAGAAATAATAGCGTGAACAAAAAGATCAGATCAAGATGAACAGATTCATGGCATTTCTCAACAACGATGCGCCATCTGGTGGCAGCATAACATTTAGGACACAACATTTGGGTATCAATAAATGTAAAAGAATTAAATTACATGACGAGTACTTCTGGACTAGTGACATCACTGCTGACGGCGAGTAATCGCGTACATCCCTGGTTGAAACTGTCACAGCTGCAAACATCATATTAAACTTTAGAAAGATTAACGATGCAGCGCTCACATGTGTGTAAAGGCAGACGAGTGAATACTGTGCAGTGTAAATTCAGACTTGTGCTCCCAGCCTTTGCTTTTTAAAGTCATTAAAGATTACTTTGTCCACGATTCAGACTAAAGGCGCTGACAGGCTGACGCTTGGCCTGCATGCTTGTTACTGTAAAAACTACCCAACTACCCTTTTTTATACAACAGCCTTAACTTGTTACAAAGTGCACAGAGGAACACAGAAACTGCACCCAGGCCACTGCAGCCTTTCAGCATGTTGGGTCTTAAATCCAAGCAAGTTTTAGAAGTTTCACATTTTAGGAAACTTGAAAGCAAAAAAATGAAAACGTTGGAGTCTACCAGGCTTTTTGCAGCTGCGTCATTGCTGCCTTCCTGTAATGGCACATGTAGACGATACAAACTAAGTACCACAAACCTTAATTAGATATTACTTTGAGGAGGCTGAACAGCCTCTTGTCTTCCTTTCATCTCACGATTACACAAAACCTTTCGTGACTCGAGGCTCAGTTCACATTTGTGCTGCATGTTAATTTGAGGTTTTTCAAGTAATTCAACAGTAAACCAGTTTAGGACAGTGATGTCTTTCCACTCCAGTCAAACAACAGTCTTATGGCATGTAGTCAAGGTTCCTTGGACCAAGCTGAGAGCCCTACGGGGACTGAAGTCTTCTCTGCTTTTTCACAAAGATCTGCAGCTTGGATTCATACATGAAATATATGTGGATAAGTGAACCTGGAAATCAGCTGCTGATGCATCTGAATATCCAAGAGTTTTGAGCAAAGTATATATTTAAGTGTTTCTGAATGTATGCTGTGTGTTGTTTAGGATGGACGGGCTGATGTGGTGGCTAACGATGCAGGAGACAGAGTAACTCCAACTGTGGTGGGCTACAGAGACACTGAACAGGTACGACTTTGGCTTCACTTCTTGGGTTTGTGCCTGACCCATGCACTCAGTCTTTCCTGTTAGCACTAAGCATCATATTGGCTTTGCACAATGTCTGTATAGAAGAAATGTTGATGACCAATCAATGAAACATATTGCTAAAATATTTGCAGTGTTAAAAGTAACTGAGAAGTTCCTCTGTTATCACAGGTCACATGTTTCTGTGGTCATGGTCTTGTCATATCACCTTATAGTGTCTAGCATAGATCTGTCTAGCATAGATCTGTCTAGCATAGATCTGTCTAGCATAGATCTGTCTAGCATAGATCTGTCTAGCATAGATCTGTCTAGCATAGATCTGTCTAGCATAGATCTGTCTGCTGTTTGGTCAGAGGAGCTTAGAAACAAAAGCATCTGGACTTCAAGTTGCTTGAAGACGTTTCACCTTTACGTCTGTCCTTCTTATCCTCCCTCGCTGGTGTCTGATCTTCTTTTCTGTGCCTCTTTGCTGACTTTAAGAACGCCCATTTAGGATAGCCGCTCCCTCAAATGTTCCCTCTAAGCCTGAAGGGAAAAAGAAGGAACACACACATGTAAAGGAAGCACTCAAAACATGCGGCTATCCTAATTGGGCCCAATCACATCCTGGGCCATCTGACCTCAGGAAATCACATGATAGGATGGGGGCAGGTTTCACAATGAGCTCACCTGAAACTCTGGCTGATTGTGACCCACACCCTCTACACACCTTGGCTCATGTGATTAGAGGATCGTCAGGGGGTCCTTCGTCCCTCTGTGGGGGGAAACTCCCACTGGGTTTAAATCTGGGACTCACCGCCATTTGACCCTCGAACTGAAGAAGCTTCTCGGATGAGAGGTGAAACGTCTTCAAGCAACTTAAAGAAGTCCAGACGCTTTTGTTTCCAAGCTCCTCAGACTACGATGACCTGGATGACCGAGAACCTTCACAGACACGTCTGCTGTTTGCTTTTTGGGTTTTTTATGTTTTGGAACTTGGAGAAGATGATTTTTTGCATTGAGGTGCAGAATTATTCTTACATTACTGACGGCTGCTTCCTGCACCTGTGAGATATCTACTGCAGCAGCCTTTTAACCTCTGACCTCTTCTGCAGATTGTAGGTATAGCAGCAAAACAGGGACGGGTCCGCAATGCTGCCAGCACAGTCATCAAAGTGAAACAAGTGCTCGGGAGAAGGTGACACAGCTGACGATGTTTTGTTTACAAATGTGAAACCTACATCATATTATTGTAATTATTAATAACTCAAAGAAAAAAAAGCAAGATTATGCAGCTCTAACATAGAAAATAATGATGATGATGATGATGATGATGATGCTTGTTCAGATTGATTGTATCACCACACGTGGACATCAGTCTGGTTTCTCCTCTGGGAAAAACCATAACACTGTGGCAGGAACATGGAGGCTCCTGTACTCGCTGCTACATCCAGTCAGACACCTGAGACAGACCATCAGCTGTTACATATGAGAGGATGGCTTTGATCCATGTAGCAGTTGCTCAGTGAGCTCCAGTAGAAAGGAAATGGATGTTTTTGAGACAGAAATGACAAAAGTTACATTTCTGACAACATTTGTACTCATGCTGTGATATTTGTAGCCTGAGTGAGGAAGGAACGAGTGTTGTTGTTATTTATTATCCTCGACGTCCTGTGGACAGCAACTCATAACTGTGTGTGTGTTGTTTCTTTCTCTCTGATTGAAAAGCTTTGATGACCCAGAGATACAAAGGCACAGAACGGAGACCAAATGTCAGGTAGGTTTCACCAACAACCCTCTGAAAGAGCCTGCAGACCAAACGCCAGGAGATCCACACAGTTTGGATCCTGGTGTTTTACAGACGGCAGGAGGCGGTGCTGAGCCAGCTCGTCTCATTTTCAACACTTCTTCTGTGCTCACAATTTTAAAACGTTGCCTCAGGTCTTGTTTGATTTAAAGCTGATGATCCATTAATGTTAAACAGCCCTGTGTCACACTTCTCCCTCCTGACTACATCCTTAGATCACAGCTCCATTTACTGACTCGTATTGACAGGATCCCTCTGATGTTGGATTCAGTAGATAATGAGTGAATTGTTCTGCAGGGATTTACAGATAACTGCAGTTTGTTTTCTTATTTACATTTTACACATAATCCTAACTACACACTGGCATTACTTGCACTGAGAAGCATTATAGCATTATATTATCATTATTAGTCTTTTAGAAGCTGCCTTCAGCGGCACACATGCTGAGAGTTTAACTTCCTGAAAATGCCAGTTTATGGTCTGTGAGAGAGTTTCTCTAGAACGATCTGTGATGACGGCACAAAAACACAGTTTGGTTTTTGGAGTCTGAGGATGTTTTGTGTGTTTAGGTTGTCAGCAGAGAAAACAAACCTTTTTATGAGATCACATCAGGACAGCAGCCAAAGTATGTTGCTCCAGAAGATGTCGCAAAGCTCATCTTCCAGAAAATGAAAGGTAAATCTGTTAGTGTGAAAATGTTCGTCATTATTTCCAAGGAGCCAAAGTTTCTGGTAGATTTATTATTATTTTTCATGTGGTCTTCAGTGATGGTCCTCCAAGCTTTCTGCAGCCTCGAGGGCCAGTGTCCTGCAGGTTTCAGAGCTCACCCTGGCTCAGCACACCTGATTAGTTCATTACCAGGCCTCTGGAGAACTTCAGGATATGTTGAGGAGGTCATTTAGCCATTTAGATCAGCTGTGTTGGATCAAGGACATCTAAAACCTGCAGGACACCGGCCCTGGAGGCCTGGGGTTCCCCACCCCTGCTGTTGGCAAAGTCTTACTCAACAAGTTCCTGTTATCGCACAACACCGCCCCGAGGCGACAAAAAACACTTCATATAAGCTTCATACAAACACGTTTTTGTTTTTGCAGTTTATATATTTTTACATATTATTTCTGGGGCAACATTGTCAGCTTCTCACAGCGTGTGGTCCTGATAATGTGTCAGAAATTTCCCGCCATCAAATCGTCCTCATTGGACATCTGATACTTTTGAAAACTCTCTAATCGACTGACATCAGTTAAGTTTGCATGTCCTGGACGTGTTAAAGTGTGAGAGCATCTGTCCAACAGCTGAACCGCGTCATGCAACAGAACCATGCACGGCTATTACACAGTGACTGAAAGTGGACTGAGCAGTGCTGCAATAATGTCCTGGTGTTTGTCATGTGGGCTTGTTTCACTTCAGAAGGATGAGATTTTGTAATGTCCTGATACGTAAAGCCTCAGAAATGAATTGTGGGTATTCAGTTTTCTGTAAAGTAATCACCCGACTGATTATGGCCGTTTCCACAGAAACGGCTCAGTCGGCTCTGGGAGGCTCGGATGTAAGCGACGCTGTCATTACTGTTCCCTCAGAGTTTGCACATGCTCAGAAGCGTGCTCTTAGGTAGGTGCATCTTTTTTATGTCACTTTGAAAATATGCATCTGTTTCAGTTTTTAATCGTCACCTCTGTTTCCTTCAGGAACGCGGCTGAAGCTGCAGGGTTCAATGTCCTGAGGCTAATCCACGAGCCTGCTGCTGCTTTGCTGGCCTATGACATCGGACAGGAGTCGCCGTCAGGGAAGAGGTGTGTTTTAGGAAAGGAACACCTCAGATTTCATTATGGTCACTGGTTTCAAACTGACGTGGTCGGCGTGTACCCGAGCCTACATGAACTCTCCTGAATCTAAGGAGGATGGGACTGCCGTTACTTCTACCGCCTGATCCAACTGGTAGAATCAGCCTAACATTAGTTTGGGCTCCTCACAGCTTGGGGTCCTTTGTAAGCTGTGTTGGCGAGCAGGGATCGACGCTCCTGCTGATCCGACTTACGGCGCAGATGTGAATGTTGTTTGGAAAAAACTTTATCCAACAACATGTTTAAAAAGCTGGAGCATCTAAAATCCTTGTGGGAGTTCTGCTCGACCTCTTCCACTGATACCCTGCTCGACTCCACTCGAGTAGGTATCAGTACCACGATGTCCAGGGGTCGTTATAGCAACCCAGTCCAAAGTCCAGTGATGTCATTTGTATGCAAACACAACAAACAGCGGAGGACACGTTAGGCCTGCTGCTCAGTGTGTGGCTGTTTAAAATCAGACTCTGGGACCACGGCGTGGTCTCATGAAGGAGACGCTTTCATTACTCAGTGACGCCACTGACTAGCCAATCGGTGGTAGGCTGTCTGCTGATGTCACATTTTCAGATGGGCTCTGATTGCTGGGAACCCCGAAACGAAAAAGCTACCGGGTACTACGGCCAAGTGGAAACCCCCCAGAACCCCACCCACAGCCAATAGAAGTAGTGCGTGCATGCGTGCGTCAGCTACCAGCAGACAGAGCAGTCACCGTTTGAATGAATTTTCCATCTTCTTGTCCTTTAGCGATGCGTCCTGTCTCCACAGTCACGTCCTCGTCTACAAGCTCGGTGGGACGTCCCTGAGCGTGACAGTGCTGCAGGTCAATGGAGGAATGTTCCTGTGTCGCAGCGCTCACACTGACCACAGCATCGGAGGAGAGGCTTTCACTCAGGCCTTAGCGCAGCACCTCGCCTCAGAATTCAAACGGTACCAACCGAACATCAGAGTCTGAACGATTTACTGAGAAGGATCAAAGCAACAGACGAACATCTTAAAGATTTTTTTGTGTGTGTGTGTGTGTGTGTGTGTGTGTGTGTGTTGTACAGCACGTTTAAGCACGATGTGAGCTCTAATCCTCGGGCTATGTTGAAGCTGATGAATGGTGCAGAGATGGCTAAGCACTCCCTGTCCTCGCTGGGTTCGGCCAACTGCTTCGTTGACTCCCTTCATGATGGTATCGACTTCGAGTGCAGCGTCTCGAGGTGAGCTGTTGTGTCGACACACAGATTGTAAGAAACTGAATATTATCGTTAGCTGAGCCTGAGCTGAAGCTGGACGTGGAACGAAACATTTGAGATAAACGTTTGAAAGCATAAAGCTAACGAATAAAAACTAAATGAAATCAATTGAGCAGCAGAATTAAGGGAAAAGTCGTTTGTTAAATGTCTTTTCCAAACACACATTATCAGGATTCTGATAACTGAGATGTTTTGTCCTTCGTGACGACCTCTGTGCGTTATTTCTTTCAGAGCTCGATTTGAGCTGCTCTGCTCTTCACTCTTCAACAAAAGCATCCAGCCAATCAAAGCCGTCCTCGAGGAGGCGGGTCTTACACCTCACAACATTAGCAAGGTACGGCGTGCAGGTCTTTACTGATGCACGAGTGATGGCATAGCTGTGTGTTAAATAGAAAAGCCGCTCCTCGATCGCTGCCATGTGTTGCAGGTGGTTCTTTGCGGCGGCTCGGCCAGAATTCCTCGTCTGCAGCAGATGATCCGTGAAATGTTTCCGGATGTGGAGCTTCTCAACGCGGCACCTCCTGACGAGGTCATCGCTGTGGGCGCAGCCCTGGAGGCGGGCCTGCTGGTCGGCAGAGATGGCCTTACCCCAGAGGAAGACTCTGTCACAGTGGATGTGTCTTCCATTGACGTACTAGTAAAAGTACTCAGACCTCAGATAAACATCTTATGTTGCACACGGTCTTTGTTGCATGCACATGAACGTGAATGTTTCAGCTCTGCAGAGCTAGTCTTTGTACACTACTTATGTATTTGTACATAATATCATTCGTTAATACTGTAATCGATTTCTAACCGCTTCTGTCTGACTTTTGTGGTGTGTTGGAGGAGATGGATGAGTCTGGAGCTGAGATGTTCACGGTTCTCCTTCCTGTGGGCACACCCCTCCCTGCCCACAGACATCACATCCTCAGGGGGGGCGGAAAACTGTCCTCGCTGTGTTTGGAGATTTACCAGCGATTCACCACAGAGCAGCCGGAGAAGCTGTCCAAGGTAAGCACAAACAGACTTCCTGCTTCCTGTCTGCCTGCTGGTGCAAGTCACAGTTTACGAACTGCTTTAGAAAAACGTCACAACAAGCTGGGAACCATGTTGGGATGTGTTTGCATTTTAGCAACTTGGCCAAAAGTCCGGTGACGTCATTTGTTTGCGACACAAACACAACAGTGCAGGACATGAAGGTGAAAGCATGCTTGTTAAGCATCTGCACCTTGTTGCCGAGCTGGACAGAGACGTCCTGCAGCAGTTTCTGAGGTTCATCTGAACATGTTTCTCCTCTGATGATATGAGAAGAGAAAAACTAAAGTCTAAGCAGAGACTTCGTCCTCTCCGTGGCCTCGTGCTCCTCTCAGCACTGATGGTGAAGTGTCTCCTAGAACAGATACCCCGTGTTGTCACTTACCTGGACAAGACCAGGTGCACTATGGGAAGCAAGCCAGAGTTGATGATTTGGCCAATGTTCTCCTGGGAAATCTTGGGTCCATGTGGATGTTACTTTGGCACATAGTACCTCAGCATTCTCTCAGACCACATACACCCTTTCAGGGAAATGTTTTCTCTGAGGTGTTCATGAGTTTTAGGCTTGGCCTCTAAATTCCTCAGATCGCCTCAGAGGTCTGGTTTCTCTGCTTAGGCTGCTGCCCCTGTGATCCAGGATGGATAAGCCAGAGAAAATCATCATTATTATTAGAATCACTGTCAGGTTCCTGCTTATGTTTGTGTCTGTGTCACAGATTGTTTTTAGAGACCTGCAGCCCACAGAGGAGAGTCACAGCATTGACACTGTGGTGACCATGAAAAGGTATTTCCTTCCTGGGTAACATCAAGAGTCACGTGATGATGATGATGATGTTGTTGCAAACATGTATATGTTTCTTCTTTATGTTGCAGCGATGGCTCCATTCATCTTTCCTGTGTAGAACAGGGCACTGGAAGGTCAGAGGTCGTCACCATAGCAGCTGCATCGTGACGTGTTTCCCAAAAACAAACGAAGCATGGTCTCAGTGCGATGTTATTTTCTGTTTTTTACCCAATAAACGTATTAAACGTGCGTGTTTCTGACTCTTTGTTCAAACTGACTGCAGCACGTTTGTCGTCACGTTTGTTCTCTGCTGTAGTTTAACAGCAAACATTTGTAAGCACAGCTAAGACTGAATACTTGCTTATGTCAGTTATGATCATCTATAGAGAGTATGTACCTGTATGGTTAATAATGAAAATTGCAAGTCGATGTATCCAAGTTGTACAAAGTGTAAATGTTTAAGTGTGTGTTTATAACACACACGACAAATGCCTGACAGTATGCGCTCAGAAAGCCCGCAGCCTGATGCTGGACTCGAACTCAGGACCTTCTTGCCGCTGTGCTGCCAGGAGTTGTTGTCGTGTCGAACAGTTAAACAGTCTTGGTCCCAATCTCTGGACCACAGCACAGGATGAGCACACGCACGTGTTTCGTTCAGCTTCCTGTAGTTGAAACTTAGATCAGCGTACAGATTACTGCTGTTCGCAGACTCGTTAATATGATTTCTGCTTTCCACAGTTTGTGAAGCAGACAGGTGAGGTGAAAGGTCATGAAGTGTCCTTCTACAAACAGCCAGGGCTTAAAGGGGTCCTCAACAGACCAGTGCACCGACACACCGAGGCTCTCAGCAGGGAGACGAACTATAATTCATCTTTCATCCTTATCCCGCTGAAAACACAACGTCCACACAAACAGGAGGATCTTCCTCTGAGTTCCTGAGCATCCATCGAGATCTTCATCAAATATCAAACTGCTGGAAAGCTTCCACGCTGACAGCATCACAGCTGCTGCACATCAATGATGCAAATTTCCTGCTCCACCAAATCCCTCGGGTGGAGCTGCCTAACGTGTTTTGACTGCACTGCCATAAGGTCAGGATTTCTCTCATTGTTTGAGGGTTTATCGAGCTCTTTGCTTGTTTCTTTTTCTTTTTCTCCGCCTGTCCCGTTTGGCTCTTTTGCCATCAGAATTATTGTCTAAAGGCAAAGAACCAACGGATTTACTTTACCAACTGGGCCATCCCAGCCTTGCCGTATTGGTCTATTTGATTCACCTTTTATTGTTTATTTCATTTAATTTTCACTTGCTACACAGACTTGACTGGGAGAAGAAACGGGAGAAAGAAAAACAGGGACGGGGATAAAGGGCAAAAACCAACAAAACCAACAGACAAAAACACATCTATCAATCACCTGGATCACCTGCTGAGAAAGAAAAGAGAGAAAACAAGCAAAAAAGGAGCAATATAATAAACATGATTGCAATGATCTATGTGAATATGACAGTAAATACTAAATATTAAACATTATTGTGCAGCACGTAAGATCGACAGCGCACAGTGTACTTTGAGGTAGGAGCCCAAAAGGGTGTAGTTTGTGGGTGTGATCACCCGTGTGTACACCTGTGAGCATGGACGCGCTTGTTATTTTAAAAGGTTCCTTCATGTAATGATCTGCTAGAGGGTGTGGGGGGGCCACAGCCCCGTCCTCCAGGGCATGAAGCAGGTATGGAGGAGATCAAAACTCCAGACATCCAGAGGCCCCCAGAACACAAGAGACCAAGGAAGACCAACAGAGGGGCAGCCGCGCCACTGTCCCAGAAAGAGCTGAGGAGAGTCCCAGATGAGGGCTCGCTCAGCAGCCGCGGAGCAGAAGCCAGGGGGAGTTGCAGTGACGCGCCCGTGAGCTCCGCCGGCAGCCAGCTGTGCCTGAGTGACCGAGCCCCAGGCCGAGAGGCCGGGGGCACCCCACCCCTGAAGTGGCCCGAGCGAGCCCCAGGCTCCAGGCCCCGATAAGCGGCCGCCAAGGAGTGAGCCGGTGTGTACCTGGACGCCCATCCCCGGACACAAAGAACCACCAACGCACCGATGTCTGAGGGAGTCCGCCACTGGCAGGGGGAGTGGTGGTGGGGGGAGATAGGCCTCCAAACCTTGTTTCTTTGCTTGATTCCTAGAAACTTGGTCAGCTCCTTTTGTGTCATTTCTTTGTTTGAGCTATTACATGTATGTGTGAGGATGTTTTTAATGCTTTTGGTAAATGTTAAATGGAGCGGTTCTTCCATCCATTCTCTTCCGCTCATGTTTACCAGGATGACGAGGGCCTGAAGCCTATCACAGGGCAAGGCTACACCCTGGACAGGTCACCAGTCTGCACACAGAGACAGACTGGTGACTCACATCCCCAACCCTAACCCACACCTGTGGGCAGTTAAGAATCACCAGTTAAGCGGTTCATTGGTCAGCTGGCTTCAGGAAAACCGTTAAGTCATCGTCATCATCATATATGTAAACGTGCTTCTTTTTTAATTAAACATGAGAAACCACCAACATGTTTTTCATCCCATAGACTGAAATCAGTAACTTCTCTTAAAATGATTTAACAGTCTGCTTCAGACTGTCAGACATGCAATACTGTCTGTTATCCCTCGATAAATAAATGCATTAGGTGTCATGTTTTTGTTTTTGTTTATGTCCTTTACTGTCTTTGTTTTTTACGTTTAGTTACAATGTTTCAGATTTTTTATTAGGACAGAACATCGTTAGTTTTTGTCATGATGCTGTGATGATGTGACCTTTTCTGTAGAAACAACAAAAAAGACATGATTTTGAAATATTTATATAATATATTGAAACAGACGATTTACAGGTTTCTCTTATAATATTTAGTGATTCTGTGCATTCATCGCACCCTGTCTGAGGATGGAAAACATTCTGACAGACGGGGCGGCCGTTGTATCACTGCAGTCATGATGAGATGTTTCTGATTCTCTAGAAGTAGAAAACAAAACCTTCAGCTTTGTCAAGAGTTTCTAGCTTTTAACATCCATCCTCTGGAACAATACGACACTTCAGGATCTTCAGGTAGTTTTGGACCTTGTTGGAGTCTCGGCGAAAGCAGTAGAGGAGCTCGTAGTCTTTCATTAGGCGCCACTCAGCGCTGCCTGGTGCCAAGAAAGCCTCAGGAGACATGAGGCTGCTGACAGAGTTACTTAATATTCCCAACATCTGCATCTGGTGTGAAAAGAACAAAACATATGGATAAGACAAATTGTTTATATTGTTGTGTGTTTATTTCGTTTCTTTCACCCACTTAAGTAAAAAATTACAAAACAAAGTACTACACAAACATAGACAATCTAAACTGTGCATATGCTAGTACACACACATCAGTGCCTCTGTCTCGCTCTGTCTCTGTTTCTGCCCTGGTTGAATTTTAACTGCAGGAAAATAAGCATTTGAACATGAACATGAACACAGCTGTGTGAAGCATCATAGATTAGACTGCTGCCCTTCACAGGCTTAAATATACTACAAGAACATCTGCTGGTCACCGTCAGTCTGTGCTCACATCAGTGATTACAACAGGAGAACGATCTCAAGGCAGCTAGGGTAGTAGTGCATGAGGTCCTTCAACATCTGTCGAACAATGCTCAGGATTGTCTATGAGGCTGTTGTGGTCATTGCTATCCTCTGTGCTGATGCATGCTGGGACGGCAGGTTGAGGGTAGCAGAGGCCAGTAACGCTGTGGGGGCGGAGCTGAACTCCCTTAGGGTGGTGTCAGAGAAGCGAATGTTGTCCAAGATAAAGACAATGTTGGATAACACCTCCCACCCGCTCCATGACGTGCTGGCTAGCCACACGAGCACGCTCAGTGAGAGGCTGAGATTACCCATAATGCACCACTGATCGACACAGGAAGTCATTCCTGCCTGTGGCCATCTCCCTGTACAACTCCATTGAACACACTGTAAACACTGCAATAGTTACATCTTTTCGCACATGCTCTACTGTAAAATAGCAAATGACAAAGTTCACAGGTTAGAGTCAAATGTCAGTCATAAATATTACACCTCTGTAATATTCTTTATATTTATAATTGAGTGATTTGTATATATTAGTGCTATTTCTTAAATTTGTAAATCTGTAACATATTGTATTGTTTGAATAGCTGAGTCTGTTACTGTTACTGTACTGAGCAACTGTAACCATATAGTGTCCTTATGGATTAATAAAGTATTCTGAATGCGATCAAGCTAATCGCTGGTAACACAAAAGCCCTCGTTCAACAAAGTGTCTGAAGCTTGTCAGTGACCAGCTGAATCCTGATGAGAACGAATGTGTGGAAGGATCATCTGACATGGAGCTGACAGAGAAACTCACACTACCACTGAAAGTGTGTACTGCTCATTTCTTTGGGGGACAAATATTTATTTCCTCCGCTGTGTATGTTTTGCACACACACACACACACACACACACACACACACACACACACACACACACACACACACACAGTACCTTCTCAACTACTTTCTGTACTCCTTTCCGCAGCTCATGCACCATATCACTCATTTTAAGAGATTTATTGGAGCTGAAGTCAATGAAGTCATGGAAGTGCGTCATGCTCTGGTGGAAATGCCACAGAGGGTCCCTCCACGCCACCAGGAGCTTTAGAATCACCTCCGTCAGCTCCTCCCTCTGTAGTGACATACATGTAAATTATGGGTGTGACTAGAGTGGGATTTGTACCACTGAGTGTTACTGTAATATCATAAAGAGCAAAGGGAGACAAATTTACAAAATTCTTTATCATTTGAAAGGAAAACATGTTTCAAACAGCTACAATGTTGTTTATGGCAACAAAAGAAAGAACCTGAAACACACGACACGACTCCAGGTGTAAATATGATGTGCATAGTTGAGAGGGATTAACTTTGAAAAAGGTGAATTTACCGCCATTCTCTGAGCGTTCTCCTTTCCATTTGGGGTGAGGATGTTAGACGTGTGACAGTTGCGACTGACCCGGCCAATCTGATTCTTACTGGGCAGGAAGTAAAGCTCCTGGGAGGACAAACACGAATGAAATGTCAGAGGTTAAATATCATCTAAATGTCAAACGTGCCTGGAGCACAAAAGCAATGAATGACTTAATACGATGTCTTGCTATCTCTGTATCCTTACTGGTGTCTGTCTGTACAATAGATGCGTCTTTATCACACATTCAATTCAGTTTTATTTTTATATGGCGCCAAATCTTAACAGTAAACAGCATAGCAGACTATACATGATACAGATTTATGTTAGCAAGTGTGGGCAAACTGTGAAAACATCTTGTACAGCTCAGTTAACAGTGAAAAAGTTCATCCTTGCATTTAATTAGACTGAAAAACTGTCTCATCAGGTTGGATTCTGCTGTTCTAACAGGATGACTGTGCGTGTATCTAATAAACTGATAATGCAGTGTTTGATTGACTACTTTATGTAAACCTACAATGTCTCAGTTAAAAGGCATCTGCAGACAGAATATCATATCCTCATGTCACAATCAAGCTTGTTCATTAAATATTGTTTAAAAAGCTTTTTCTGACGACTGCAATGAAGAAACGTACAAACTCAGAGTGAAGGTCATTTGAAATGCTGTGCATTCTGGCTGAGTGTTGGATGACCCGGTCAAACAGGTTAGCCAGGGAGAGGACGTGACACCCAGCCTCGGCATTCGTACAGAGGGGGGCTGCATCCAGACTGGTCGGCTGACTGCAGAACACCAAGCACAACAAACCTACCAAGACCACAGAGACTAGGAGAGACAAAGGACAATTCAAAACATTAGTCTCAACTGAATGTAATCTATTACTAAAGAACCTACCTTTTGAAAGTGTAGATGTATGTTTTTTATATTTAAGGTAAGACGAAAAATCAGGAAATAAAACTCCACTGTAAAGTCACACACAGGGACGATTGGATTACATGCAGATAAAGACACAGTCCATCCTTTCACCTCCTGTATGCACAATTCTGTTCCTGAAATACCTGATCGGATGTTTCCAGGCATCCTGCAGAGAAGGAGATCCTGTCTTAGAGCAGAGAGTGCAGATGTGCTCCTATTCCAAACCTGAATGCTTCATGTGAGGGTCAGACAGTTTCCCCTTTACACTCTAATATCAAAGAGAGGGAGGGTGGGCGGAGAAACATTAATAGTGATCTATGCTGTGATTTGGGCGACACAATAATAAATAATAAAACAGTGTTTCAAAAGATGTTTGTCAGTTTTTTAAATGAATATTTGTGACAAACTGTTTTTAATAATATACATTATACAGTGGATGGGCCAGGCTCTTCTACAAAGCTGTTGTCTGTAACAGAGCTACACTGCATGAACTTCACTGTCTTCTGTGACAAAAACTGTTACAACACAATGTTATTTCAAGCATCAACTCTGGATTTAAGGTTACAGTGTAGCTGAATTCACTAAGCAAAAGTTATGCTTAATATTTGATAAGAATTTATATCGACTAAATTCAATTCAGTTTCATTTATATAGCACAAAACAAGAATCACTTCAAGGTGATTTAAATGTTCAATAATACTGTGATAATACAGAGACTCCAGTTTGTGCATGTAAATGGAGAGTCCTCTTCACACACTGAGGTTAATTATGGAGTTCCACAGGGTTCAGTGCTAGGACCAGTTCTGTTTACATTATACATGCTTCCCTTAGGCAGCATCATTAGAAGACATAGCATACATTTACACTGCTATGCTGATGACACCCAGCTCTATCTGTCCATGAAGCCAGATAACACACACCAATGAGTTAAACTGCAGGAATGTCTTAAAGCAGCGGTCTCCAACCTTTTTTGCGCCACGGACCGGTTTATGCCCGACAATATTTTCACGGACCGGCCTTTAAGGTGTCGCAGATAAATACAACAAAATAAAACTAGTACCGGTACTGAAAAAAAGAAAATTTATTCATAACACACGTGAAAAGACCCAGGAAAACCGAGTAAACGATAAAAACGATAACAAAATAACGCTGAAAACTGATAAAAACCCTGAAAACCACACATTTCACACCTTAGCCTCAACTCTCGCGACCCGGTACCAAACGACTCACGGGCCGGTACCGGTCCGAGGCCCGGGGGTTGGGGACCGCTGTCTTAAAGACATAAAGACCTGGATGGCCGCTAACTTTCTGCTTCTTCATTCAGATCAAACTGAGGTTATTGTACTCGGCCCTGAAAATCTTAGAAATATGGTCTCTAACCAGATTCTTCCTCTGGATGGCATTACCTCGGCCTCCAGTAACGCTGTGAGGAACCTTGGAGTCATTTTGGACCAGGACATGTCCTTCAACGCACATATTAAACAAATATGTAAGACTGCTTTCTTCCATTTGTGCAACATCTCTAAAGTTAGAAATATCCTGTCTCAGAGTGACGCTGAAAAACTAGTTCATGCATTTATTACTTCCAGGCTGGACGACTGTAATTCATTATTATCAGGAAGTCCTAAAAACTCCCTGAAAAGCCTTCAGCTGATCCAAAATGCTGCAGCAAGAGTCCTGACAGGGACTAGAAAGAGAGAGCAGATTTCTCCTGTTTTGGCTTCCTGTTAAATCCAGAATTCAAAATCCTGCTCCTCACATACAAGGTCTTAAATAATCAGGCCCCATCTTATCTTTTAGGATTAGGCTTCAAACTTTCATGGCGGGGTACGCCAGTGTGTTTTGTGAACAGACCCAAAAGCAGACTCAGCAGGAGACGGAACTCAATTTTAAATTCAAATCCCAACAACAGTCACCTCAGGGCGCTTTATATTGTACAGTAGACCCTAAAATAATACACACAGAGAAAACCCAACAATCATATGACCCCCTATGAGCAAGCACTTTGGCAACAGTGGGAAGGAAAAACTCCCTTTGAACAGGAAGAAACCTCCGGCAGAAACTTTAAATACTCACCTTACAGTGAAGGTCCTTATCTTTAAATATAACCACTTGTCTTCCTCTTCTGTCTTGTCTTTCATCATCTCTGAGTGAAGTGTTCTCTTCCCTTATTCTTTATCTTTATTCTTTTCCCTCCTTGAGAAATACATCAGCTGTGCCTTTAGCTAGCAGACACAGTGTGCGACAGGCTGCACACAAACGATTTGTGTGTTTGCTGATATTTGTTGAACTTATAGAAAAGCTCCTTTTGAAATGACCAGACACTCATCAGTCGCTTTGTGCCCCCTCCTCTTCTGTTGGACGGGCTACAAGTCCCAGTCTTGTACCAAAGAGTGATGTCTAACATCGTTGCACAAGTTGATACAGATGCAGTCAAGAGAATTTACCATGGGCGAATATAACATATATAATAGATATAACATCAGGAAATTACCTGTTTTGCAAGTATCTTTATGACTCTGCGTAATTGTACATACTCTGTCTTCTACTTTATAATCAATATCTCAAAATATCGTTATATTAATGTTATATTCATTGCAAGTTTTGTTGTCCTCTTGGCCTGACCTTTGAAAAAGTCACATTCAGAATAAAGAATATATGTATAAAGTCCCTTTGCCACATAAGGACTGCAGCTACAACTGTGTGACAGAAATGCTGTTTCTGCCTTAAAATAACTTAATAATAATAATAACTGACACGAGATATGTTTGATATCTGTGTCACAGATTATAGGCCAGCAAGTCATTTACAACCATTTACAGACAATCTTCATTTTTGTTGTTCGGCACAACACTGGCCCATAACATGTAAAATTGTATCTACTAAGAAAAAAGTAATAATATGACCGATGAGCCTGCAAGTGCATCGGCCCACTGAGCAAATGTCCAGCACGCCAGAAATCTCCCCTCAAATGTCTCAAACCAAAAGTGACCTGTTTTGGAAATCTGAGGAGTAGAAAGTACAGATATTGGTGTCAGAAAAGAAATACTTGAGTCCAGTTACCTGAAAATTCTACTTAAGTACAGTAATGAAGTATTTGTACTTTGTACCACCTCTGAATCTGAAAAACATCCACACATGACCAGAAGCAGCATGATGTTCAAAGACCTCAGAACATCACCAACATTTAGCAACTTCACGAAACAATAGAGGAAGTATTGTTATCAGATTGATTATAGAGTGAATTGATTATTAATTATATAGTTACCTCTTGTCTTATTCATTTATTACAAAGCTTCTGATACACATATATACTTCTACTTAAGTAATAATAATGATGACTGTATTTATATAGCGCTTTACAATTCCACTATTCATTCACACACTGGAGGAGGCAGCTACAGTTGTAGCCACAGCTGCCCTGGGACAGACTACGAGGCTGCCATATCGCTCCATCGGCCCCTCTGGACAACATCAGTAGGCGGTAGGTGGAGTGCCTTGCCCAAGGACACAACGACCAGGACAGACAGAGCAGGGGGATTGAACCGGCAACCTTCCGGTTACAGATGAGCGTCCCAACCCCCGACTTAAGTAGAAGTACAGATAGGCGTGTTAAAAATTTGGGGTTCAAGCACTGATTCACTGATCCAATTAAATGTGAAAAAGTACAGGTACTGAAATGCACTCAAAGTACGACGTATAAAGTAGCTGTTTGAAGGATTTTTCTACCAGCTGTCTTTGTTTGAAGCTAACTGAACCTTGTGCTATATGAATATAATAATAAAATAATATTAATAAAGGAGAATACAGTGGAACCCCGAAATTAATTCGTTCCAGAGGGTCTTTTTCCTTTTTCCATTGCCTTTTGAGTGAGGCGATGCTGGCTGAAGACGAAGTTCTTGGTGGAGGAGGAGGTGGTGGAGGTTGAAGAAAGCATGCGTATGCATGCATACATACGTACATGTACATAACATTATGGAATTTAATTGAATTTGTTTTGATTTTCTATTTTATCTATTTCGTTACGCGGGCATTTTGCCGTACCACGGGCAGAAATGTTGCCGTTAAGTGCCTCCGTAACTTGAATTTTTGGTTAAATGGGGTAAACCGGGGTTCCACTGTATCAACTTTTGCATGTTAGGGTACCTGGGTCGTTGACCCAGTGTGCTGAGTTTTGCATTACTATTGAACTTGATTTTGTCTTTTTTATTATTATTTCTAGTCTTTGGGGTTCAGTGTTGGAGTTTCTAGTCTTCTGGTTTCTGTCTCTGTGTTGCTCTGACTCTGTCAGCTGTATCTCCTTGTCAAGTCTGCATCTCTGTGTTTCCTGTGTTACTTTGAAAGTCTGTCTCATGTCAGTGTCTCTAGTTTTGCTTCCCTTGTCTCGTTGGGTCTAATTTCTCTTAGCTGTGCTCTCCTCCTGTGTCCCATTCCCTCGTTATCCCTCTGTGTAGCCCTTTGGTCGTTTCATGCTCTGTGTTCTGCCTGTTTAAGCCCTTTTAATGTTTCTAGTTTAAGTGAGCTTTCTGTTTTTCTGCCGTGTAGCATTAAATCTGAGTTTGAGTTTACTCCGTGAGTCTCCACTTTGGGTCCACCGATCCTGCCTGTCGCACACAGTACATAACAGGAAGCCTAACATCGGTGGAAAAGAGTCATTTCTGTTGTGAACTCCAGCAGATTTTCTGAGTACAGGTTGTTGCTGGCAGACACACTGTGTGATAAAATGCACAAGGAGAGTTTATGAGTTTGCTGATATTTGTTGTGCTGATAGATATTTGGCATTACCTTCCATGTAAAAACATGTTACTTCCTTTATGATCCCTCTTGTTTTTAACTGGATTATTGAGACCTTAACTTAAAGACACCTGGACTAAAAATGCTGTTCTGGATCCCTCTGCCCCACTTTGACCATGAGTATAGCACTGTAACCAATGGACAAACTGCATGTTTTGGGTTAAACCTCATGAAATGAAACCATTTTGAAAATGTCAGGAGAAGAAAGTTCAAACCTTTGTGTAAAAATGTCGAGAGCAAAAGTAAAAAGTTAAAAAAAAATCCAGGTAAGAAACACTTACCTGGATGACTGAGCATCAAGACATACCAGAAAATTCCACTGAAGTACAAGTACTTAGTTACCTTAGTGTTACTTAGTGTTACAGTGTTAAACTACAAACAGATTTTTTACTGACTGGTAACAACTGAGTTAAGAGATGAAAGAAGTGTGGATCATCTCAGCAACACTCAGTCGGTAATAATACTAATAAACTTTACACCATTATGTTACCGATCAGATGTTACGTCTGATCGTAATATTGAGCTTCTGTCAGATGTTTCTCCAGGTTTTAGAAAGCCTTTCTGTGAACGTATGTTTGAGGCTGATAACGAGTCAGCTGTGGGGGTCTGAGCTTTTATAATGAGGCAGGTTTTTGGAGCTCTTTAGGTGGTTGGTGTAGATAGAAGTGAGGCCATAAAACCACAACAGTGAACCACAGTGTGATATGAGAACGTAGCTTTGGACATAACAGCTACAGTCACACAATAGCAATAATATACTGTGTGTGTGTGTGTCTGTCTGCCACAGATTCACTCAGATGTTTGTTGGTGGAGCTGCTGCTTCACGTGACTCTGCTGCACGTTCACCAACACACTCACGTATACAAAGGGCAGACGGTCTTGTGCTGTCACATTCAGACTGACCTGCAGAGTAACAGGGTGACTATTCGTCCATGCCCACAGGGCGAAACGTAATCGATGGACGTAGCTTTGACCTTTCACTGCACGTCTTTCCTGTGAAGATTAACAGCTTACATTCAGATATTACATTATTCAACTCTTCAAATGAATCTGGGTACAGAAAAATAGCAACCTCTGTCATTAATATTTTGGCAGTATATGTTGTTATTGTCAAAGTATTGTGGAGAATTGACATGAGAGGAAGAACAGAAGTGAAAAAGTAAACACCAAAGAATTAACTAGAATTAATTTAGTCCAAAAAAACCAACTTAAGTGTTTCAGATCAAATGTTAGACAAAGATAACACAAAATGCAGTTTCTGAATGAATGCATTTATTTTAAGGGGAATAAAAATCCAAACGCTGATGGCCCCCTGGTGGGCCCCCTGAGCATCTGCAATAACTGGCAGTGAGTCTTTACAGCTCTGTGGAGGAATCTGGGTCCACTCATATTTGCAGAATTGTTGTAATTCAGCCACATTGGAGGGTTTTTGAGCATCAACCGTGTTTTTAAGGTCCTGCACCAGCGTCTCAGTTGGATTCAGCTCAGGACTTTGACCAGTCTTCATTTGGTTTTTCTTAAGCCAATCAGAGGACGACTCACTGCTGTGGTTTGGATCATTGTTGCAGAACACAAGCGTGCTTCAGCTTGA
>NW_024387471.1:287500-377500 GCF_900408965.1 Simochromis diagramma | reverse complement strand
ACAGATGTCTGAAAGCTAAAACTTGATTTAAATTGTGTAAAACAGTACAAAGAATTAGCCTGTCGTCAACAGGTAATTCTCACCTTTCTTGGCAATATGGTTTGGCCTTTTCTTTTATTTCTCTCATGAGAAAATCCAGCAGTCTTCCCAGCATATCTCCTTTTAAACGATCCAGCAACGCTAAGAGACCGTCAAACAGAGAGCCCTCGAGAGAAGCCAGACGACCCATCTCCATGATGCCCAGGCCTCCGGGGACGGCTTCTTCACCGAGTGAGACCGCTGTCTGCTGCAACTGTAGGAAAAACTGAAGAAAGGAAAAGAACCAGAATTATAAAATCTTAAATATCACTCATTGGCTCACCTGCAACAGGTCAATGCAGCACGATCTTCTAAAGATTTACTTTTTGGGCATCCCTGCATGAATCACCACCTCATCACCGTGGAGGGATTTGTGTGTCCCAGTGATCACGGGACTATGTTGTCTGGAGAAATTTGCCTCTGGTAGGGTCTCCCATGGCAGATGGCCCCCACACCCAGGACCAAAAAGCAATTCACAGACCCCTCAAGTAGCAGAACAGTCCAGTGCACCCTACAGGAATGGGGTACCTGGGTCCTACCCTGGAGCCAAGCCCAGGACAGTCTCCAGGGCGAGGGCCACATTGGCCCGGCACCTTGACCAATGTGTCCTGGCCAGGCTCAGTCCTAAACAGCTGGGTCTGACGTGGCCACAGCTTTGCGCTGCACCCAGAGAGACCTGGAGAATAAGATCAGTGACGATACACGTGTCCTCAGTTTGGGAGGCTGAGCGCAGGCTGACCATACACCTTTTGGTATCATGGAGGCTGTGAAACGCTCCATCTTACCTGAGAAGGTTGGTCCCACCGACATGAGTGTGGCACATCGGTGCAGATGAAGCTGAAACCATCTAATGCTTGATCGCTGGGTGTTCGGTGAGCCCCAAAATCTCAGTCAGCAATCTCCAGGCCAGAGTGACCCTTGATGGTGAAAGGGCTTATCCCAGTAACGCCTCGGCTCCTTCATGCATGCCAGGACAGCGGACATGGGGAGGGGTGAGTTTCCCCACCGATGGCGATGCCAGGCCGCGACACCTGGGCAGGAGGAATGGCATCCTCCTCATTTTCATCTACAAGGATATCCATGTTAACACCCTTCTCTTCATCTTCTCCGTGCTTCTCCCCAAAGTTGAAGAGCTGGTTGAAGAGAGGAAGTTGATCCTCTGGGGGGACATGGTCCTCGGGGGACCCCAGCATGCAGCAGCTGAGCTGGATTCACCACTGGGCTTTGCTGCAGTGACGCGAAAGAAGGGATCGGCTTTGGGGTCACAGCCACTTGCAAATGCTGCTCCCAGATTCTGCTGGGCATTACGTGGGAGTGTTTGCAGGAGTCGGGGTCTGCTTGCAATGCCTGTGCGTGCTTGAAGCCCATTTAAGCAACGCAGAGGGGATGGGGGTCATAGCGGTTAGTCTGCACGCAGCTGGGCAAGGGCGAAACACGACACCCTTAACCTTACCCCACTGGGGTTCATCTGAGAGGATCCAGCGGCTGTATGTACTAAACCTTCGCTTTGGCAGCTAGCAATAGCCACAAACACAAAACCAGAAGCTACTTGACGAGCTCGTTTTGTAACACGCAGATAGCAGTAACACAACACCCACTATTACAACAATATATCAGCTCGACGAATCACAGCATAACAGATGTTCTTGAGAACCAGAAAAACAAGTTCTACCTTGACGGCAGCATCATTGAACAGATTAAGTTGAACAGACTGAGGAGCTCATGGAAAAGAAAGCGAGGATGCCTGGTTTGGGGCCTGGGGCTCTTATAAGGGGGTCAAGGGGACCCTGTGTCCTGGAAGTGATTGGTCCATCTTGGACAGACAAGCTGGTAGTGACGCTTCCATGATTGGTCACTGCTGCTTCTAGTGACATACGGAGGAAGGTTTGAAAGAGAACACCCACCACATCGTTTCCCCAGTCTCCCAGTATGGTGGAAATGTAGTTGACAGCATTGAGGATGGCACAATAACGGACACCCAGTGGGCAGCGAGACTCCTCCTTCATCACCTAGAAGGGAAACGAACAGAAAAACATTTAAAAACTGACTGGAACTTAAAATTGTTTCTGAAATAGCCATAAAACCTTTCCCAGACTGATGAGGAGTGACAATACTACTGTGACCATAACACACCTAAATGCTCCAGACCAGGGACTGCTTCTGCATTTAGGCTTAGATAATAAGATCAACAAAGAGGTAAACATTGTGTTTTTTAATGGCCGTACGTTTTGCCCATCTGGTGCTTAAAGGGGTTAACAAAGACTATGAAACGTGTGCACATGAGTGGGTGCTCAGAGCTGTGGTCACCTGGATGCAACTAAACTGGACTGCACTAAGGAAGAACGTGCCTGATAGCCCAGCAGTGGATGGACATCAGACTTCATCCACTATGACTGTGAGTGATTACTGTCTCTGGGTAAAAAGAGGATTTTGTTCACTGATTTGGAGCAGATGATGGAGAGCTAACCTAATTCCCTGATCGTTCTGTCATCTCTTTTTTTCAGCTGTTTTGAATCTGAATGTTACCTGAGTGAGTCGTATACGAAAGTCATCCACGAGTTCTTTCTGCAGCTCCAAAAATTTCAGTTGTGCAGAAGGACAAGGTAAGGTCCGGTACCGCTCTAAGTATGGAGGGACGACAGAAATAAAATTATTCAAAAAATGTTTATATGCAGTAACAGGAAATAAGATATTTTATAAACTATTTTGTATCCCTTCCAAACACAGCTCGTATCGTTATTTTTTGATTCCTTCTTCACCCGATGAAGTTGATTTACCAGTATAATCGTTTGCACCAGTATCACTGGTAAGAGTTTGATGCTACAACCATGCTTGACTCTTTATAAGTGGGACGCACTTTCTATTACAGCTCTGTAATAAAGTGGTAATAGTACGGTAACAGGGGAAAGTTAATACTATGCAAATAAATTAATAACCGCATAATAGCGCCAAATCACAACAACAGTCGCCTCAGGGCGCTTTATGTTGTACAGTAGATCGTACAATAATAGATTCAGGAAAACCCAACAATCATATGACCCCCTATGAGCAGCACTTTGGCGACAGTGGGAAGGAAAAACTCCCTTTAACAGGAAGAAACCACCGGCAGAACCAGGCTCAGGGAGGGGCGGGGCCTGATGATTCTGGATTTAACAGGAAGCCAAAACAGGAGAAATCTGCTCTCTCTTTCTAGTCCCTGTCAGGACTCTTGCTGCAGCATTTTGGATCAGCTGAAGGCTTTTCAGGGAGTTTTTAGGACTTCCTGATAATAATGAATTACAGTCGTCCAGCCTGGAAGTAATAAATGCATGAACTAGTTTTTCAGCGTCACTCTGAGACAGGATATTTCTAACTTTAGAGATGTTGCACAAATGGAAGAAAGCAGTCTTACATATTTGTTTAATATGTGCGTTGAAGGACATGTCCTGGTCAAAAATGACTCCAAGGTTCCTCACAGCATTACTGGAGGCCAAGGTAATGCCATCCAGAGGAAGAATCTGGTTAGATACCATATTTCTAAGATTTTCAGGGCCGAGTACAATAACCTCAGTTTGATCTGAATTAAGAAGCAGAAAGTTAGCGGCCATCCAGGTCTTTATGTCTTTAAGACATTCCTGCAGTTTAACTCATTGGTGTGTGTTATCTGGCTTCATGGACAGATAGAGCTGGGTGTCATCTGCATAGCAGTGTAAATGTATGCTATGTCTTCTAATGATGCTGCCTAAGGGAAGCATGTATAATGTAAACAGAATTGGTCCTAGCACTGAACCCTGTGGAACTCCATAATTAACCTCAGTGTGTGAAGAGGACTCTCCATTTACATGCACAAACTGGAGTCTATTAGATAGATATGATACAAACCACTGCAGCTCGCAGGCTGTTTGTATTTATGCTTATTACAAAGAACCTATTAGTGGTAATAACTTACCACTAATAGAAAGTGCGACCTGTAAGTGTACTGAGATTGAAAAGCCTCACATTTACTTCTCTAAACAAACAAACATAGTTCTTCCAGGTGCTACTGAAGCTCCTGTTTGTTAAATGAATGTTCAATTTCCAGCATGTAGTTTCTTCAGACTTCAACCATCCAATCAAATAAATGAGACCAAACGAGTCAACAGCAGAAAAAGTTGTTTGGCGTTGGCACAGAAGATTTGGCAAGTTTCTCATGGGTGCGACAAACATACTCTGCTACTCAACCCACAAACGCATTTTCACTACATCATGGCACCATTTAAAGAAAGATAAAACAGGCTTTCCAACGGCATAGAATTTATTTCCATAAAGCAGTTTACAACAAAGATCATTGACCAATCATCATTTCCTTACCTCACCTCTTGCTCTTTGGTGAAATGGTGTTATACATAAGTTAGAATATTATTAAACATAACAAAACAGCTCAAGCTAATCTAAAGCAGACAACGATACTCAAATCTTACCAGTAATAACCTGCAGCAGAGTCATGAAAGTCTCCGCACAGTCTGGAGCCTTCAGATCATCCATATCACTGATGTCTTTATACTGAGAGCTCCAGGCTCTTTCAGCCGAGAGCATGGCATCCATCTTTTCCACTGCCACTGTATGTACAGAGAAAGATTTGTGTCAGTTACGGATCAAACTTGGAGACGATGAGATTGCATATGCAGGCTATCGTATGAAATGAAATCTTACGAGCAACAGTAACAGCGAAGAACAGCCAAATGTAGTTTAAAGAAACAATCTGTCACATTATTCAGGATGATCTGGAAGGACTGCAGGGCCTTTATGCTACAATATAAGGTACTGTAAGGCAACGTTTGTGAGGCTATATGTGCGATCAGATCTTTACATGTGTGTCAGTCTCAGGGTCCACGGATTAGCCGCACTGCTGTCACCGAGTTCTGACCATTGAATAAAATATTTTGTGCAGCTGCTGACACACAGCTGATTTTGTATTTTAGGCAGTACCACACCATCTGACTTCAACAAAGTGGTCCAGGACGTCCTGTTGACTAAATGCGCTCCTGAGTGTTTTTGCTGTTATAATGACATTTAGTCTAAGGCCGTGTTAAAGAATAACCAAACACGTCACTGCAACAGATGCTAGGACTTAATGCAAATCCTCCAAAAGAGTGAATCGACTTCTCTGGAGTGGATCATGCAGCATTGCTAAGTCTTTGCTGTAACATTAACAGTAATTTTGAGAAACTGTTTAATAACCTAGTGTCACTGGGAGACAGTGAGAGTCTACTACTGTTAGAAACTTCACCCTGCATGACCGTCATTACGCCGTCGATGAGCAGCATTAATGTTTCATCAATCTCAGTAAGATCTCAGCAATATTAGACCGTGTCCTTCATGTTTGACTGTAATTCACTGCAGTTTGGGTTTTTACAGCTGCAAACCAAACACGTGGTCCAAACTGCTTCAGGATGAAGACTAACAGCATCACAGTAAGATTTGTTTCGCATATTGACCAAAGAGTTCACGGTGTCCTGAGCTGTCAAAGAGGTGAATGATGCAAGAACGTCACCTCCTCTGTGACCGACTCATTTATATGGTGTGCGACACGTATACTCGGGGTTAGCAAAGCAGCTACATCCACTGATTGGAGTGATGTAGCAGGTGGAGCTCATTCAAACAAAATCTGAGTTTAGCTCATTTAATATTGAAATAACAGCATAACAAATGAGACCAAGAAAAACGTGGTCTCATTTGGAGCAGCAAAGACCAAATCGTCCTTAAAAACTCACTCTTCTTTTCCATAGTGAGCCACTTCTGTAGGACTGCATCCTCGAGAAGGAGGTGAAGCACACCAGGCAGCTCTGCTGGGTAAGAATGGTTGCTTCTCAGCTCCTTCTCAAATTGCAGCACCTCCTCCACCAAGTGACAGAAGAGCACATCATCATACAGCAGCTTAGAAGCATCACTGGCCACTTTCTCTTGGACTAGAGACAGCAGGCCTCGACACAACTCCACCTACACGAACACAAAGGTACTGCTCAGTTTCAGGAAACAACGAGTTTGCATGAGGCTTCCCTGTAAGCCGCTCAGCAGAGGGTGGGAAAAACATTGTAGTGCTCTTGTACAATAATAAGTTGTAATAAATATTAAATCTGCCTCTGAGGTTTGACGTCAGTCTTCTCTGTGGCGTCGCTGAAATAGAAACTGCCCTGAGCTGTTTACTGTGTTACAGTTTAATGAGCCGTGTTTGAATCTTATAAGCATCGATTATTTCAGTTAGCTGAAACAGTTCTTACTTCAAATATCCTCCTACAGTCCACCTATAGTCACTTTTATGCCCACACTTTAGGAATGAGTGAATTATAGCATAGTAACAGAAAGCATACCTTGCCACTTAGAGTTACCCCTCCTCGGTCCAAGATCGGCTGGATCGTTTCCTCCATGAAGGTGGAGTTGTTTCCCATCCACATGAGAACCTGTGTGAGGTACCATTCTGGCTGAAAATACACAAAGGAGTTTATTTTGGATTGTGATGACAGTCACAAAGCTAGTCTCTCTGATACGGCTTGTTCTTGTAGAAAACACAGGACTAAATAACAGCCTGGATTAAAGTAATTTCACAGGGTAAGTTTATGCCAAACATACGATTCTGCAGCCATGACAGACGGCTCAAGTATTCCTGTTCCAAACAGCACCCAGTTTCTCAGCAGGAGGATGCAACTGCAAAAATACTCTACAGATGACCTGCTAACAATGACGACTGTGACCACAGGAGCAGACAGTTTGAACCATGACAGAAGCACAGACTGCTACTCAGAATCTAACAAACATCCTCTGAACGTTTCCAAGTAAAGAAAAACATGCACAACAACAACTGAACCCACTGGTGAGGACGAGGGGATGCCCTGGAGCTGATCATCATCATCAGCACATGACCCACGGCAGCGTAATTACACATGTTACCAAACAACACATAACCTTAACATACGTCCATACGATTACTGACATCGCCTCTCAGAGCGACGGCTCAGCTCTGAATACTCCGTGTTAATCCTTTTCAGAATCAGGATACTTTATCAATCCCTAAGGGAACTATCTAGGAGCGAAATTTTCAGCCTCTTCTTGAATCTTTTCGTAAGCTATGCTTTACTCTTGCAGGAGACGTCCTGAATGGATTCGAGGCCCCATCGCCCCCCAGCATCAATAACACGCTGCTTATTGCAGAAGTTATGACACTTCACTGATGAGCACCCGGCCTCGGAGCCAGGGAGCGCTCGATCGCTCAAGGCCGCATTAGGAGGAATTTACTGTGGAGCAGACAGAGCGCACTCGCTGTACGCTCCACGCCTGCCTGCCTGCAGCGTGTTGTCAAGTGGACGCAGTCTGTGAGCAACTCTAAAGCTTGTGCTGCCGTGAAAGAGAGCAAAGTTACAAAGCATTAAACTGAAAGCGAGAGTTAAAAATAATGAAAAGTGTGCACCGCACCCCCATCTGTGCTTTTGATGAGGTGCTGTCCACGTGCTCGCCAAGGTTCAGAGGATGGTTTGGATCTATTAATCATCCAGAAATCAAACAGTGGTTCCTTCAGTAACTCATATGTACGCTTATCAACAACTAGGATTTCAATATAAAGCCACAGAAACATGACTTCCCTGTAACATTGATCATGACAGCTAATGCGATCCCACCTTAAACTGACAGAACAGCAACCCTGTGATCCGGGAGCGCGGCAGCACTGCATCACGGCGCACATCAAACACTTTGTTCCCTCTTGTGTTAATCAGCGTCCAGACTTTGACATGTTGCTGCCAAACGTTTCAGTGGTCAAAGCTGTTTTCAGTGACCTCTGAACTCTCACCTTACTGACAGAGTTGGTCTGCCGGTTCCCATAGAAGTGGTATTTGAACCTCTTGTTGAGAGGCAACAACATGATCTGGATGGGCAGACAGAGGGGAGCAGGTTTGGACATCTGAGGAGAGGACAGAGCTTCACTGGAGTCCAAAGTCCTCTGAGACAGCAGATCATCACTGTCAGACAGTTAAAGAGCAACGTGTGCGCAGGGAACATGTGTTATTATAAAGACGGCGATTGTCCAGGCAAGATGACGGCTCTGCAGGCGTGTGGTGGAACAAACATTCCTGTTCATGTCTCCACGTCTCCTGCAAACCACGTTTAAACTTTTAAACAGTGTCCCCAAAACAAGGTCGTCTGGAATTAAAAGGTCTCTTTGGTTACACCAAAATATAAGCATGGGAATGTATAATGTTAAGAACTTAGTGTGTGTGTGTGTGTGTGTGTGTGTGTGTGTGTGTGTGTGTGTGTGTGTGTGTGTGTGTGTGTACACCCATTTACATCAGGTAAATGAAATAATAGTTAAATTAAGTCAATTTTAACCTCAAATGAAAACATGTCCGATTACATTTTTCTTTAACAAAAATGAAGCCAAAATGCACAAAAAACACATAAAAACATGCAAAGCAACAGCCAGGTGTTCGTGATCAGGCCACGTGGTCAGAGGGCCCGGTGGCGCCAGTGTCCGGCAGCCTCGCCTCTGTCAGTGCGCCCCAGGGCGGCTGTGGCTACAATGTAGCTGCCATCACCAGTGTGTGAATGTGTGCGTGACTGGATGTGGTGTAAAGTGCTTCGGGGTCCTCAGGGACTAAGTAAAGTGCTATACGAATACATTTACCATTAAATTCATTAAGCCTGCCCACCTGTAGAAACGCAGAGCATTCAGTTTTTTATTAACAAAACTCCATGAATATGGAGGCTGAAGGGACATTTCCCAACAATTTAAAGTCACAAATGAGAAACATGGCAGACAGTTTCCAGTCATCCTAGGAGTATTTACAAGGATACGAGGTCTGCAGGGCGAGGAGCTGCCCGACCAGCAGCTCCAGCTGGCCTTCAGTCTCCTGACAGCTGGGCGTTGGTGTCAGTGACTGAGTGGGAGGAGAGATGATCGGCCAGTGAAGCTGAGTCAGCAGCTTCTCAAAATCACTGTGAAAGAAGAAAATGGATTTGGGTCACATGTCAGGGGACATCTTTGCTTATTAACAGCTAGCTCGTTTTAAAGAATCATCAGCAAATTTACAAACGAGCTGAACTGATGATGGAGCGTGTGTCGGATTCATGAATGCGTTTCTGAACTGAAGCAGCCTGGAAACTCCCATCAGGGAGAGGCAGCAGCAGCTCCATATGTTCTGAAATATGTGGTTCTGATCGGTCCCTCCATCAGAAACTCTGATAGCTCCATACTCTAAATGCACACATTCTTCCTTTGCTAACGCTCATTTAAGCCAAAGAGAGGATCTGTGCCACAGCCAGCTCTGGTTAGTGGCACCTGACTGACGTGTTGCAGCATTGAGGCATTATTCCTGCACAGCTGTGACTCAGCCACTACGCTTCGTTTTAGATAAAGATGCTGTGTGTTTATCTAACACAGCATCTGTGTGTTAGATAAACACACAGATGCTGCAGCAAAATGCTCTTCTCACTGTATACGCTTAATTATACAAACCATCCCCGCCTTCTTATAATGTTCTGCTCTGGTACATTTAGTGCTACTCTCAGCTTTGATCCATCCACGCGTGTAAAGTATTACATAATGACAGTTTACCACAAGCCTTAGTTACAGTTTTAGAATATATTTGAATACTTTTGAAAACCCAAATCTTGCGTCCGTGCATTTCAGTCCCAAATCTGTCACCATGTCTTTAGTCTAATAAGGCACAGCAGCTTTGAGGGCTCCCACCTGGTCAGACGGTCCTTCATGATTTTGTGCCAGAAGCTAAGAGTTGCTTGGAGGAAGTTCTGGAGATGAGAACATCTAGACTGGTTTAGTCCATAATCCAGAGCCGCCATGCTATCCACTGCCCTTATGGCTTCCCAGGCACTGCTGGTCATCAGACACTGCTGAACTGTAGCACTGGAACACAAGACTGCACGTCACTGCTTTCATTACACCACAGCAGGCACCGACAGGAAGACCACAGGCCATGAACGAGACTCAGAGAGGTGGGACGCCGAGTTAGAGAAAAACATAAGCTATGATGTGCAAATCTCACCCTGGGTCGCCTCAATCAAATGACCATTTCGTTACCAGGCCTCTGGAGAACTTCAAGACATGTTGAGGAGTCATTTAGCCGTTTAAATCAGCTGTGTTGGATCAAGGACACATCTGAAACCTGCAGGACACTGGCCCTGGAGGCCTTGGACACCGCTGCCCTGTACCATCAGAGTCTAGATGCATGCTCAATCATCCAGGTAAGTAAATGCCAAAGGTTCTGCTCATCTGGACGTTTTCATTGGGAGAAACGTTTCGTCACGTCTCGAGTCTCAGCTGACTGAAGACGTCTGAAAACATCCAGATGAACAGACTCAACCTTTGGGATTTCTCATCAGTGGCTTGATAAGAGAGTGCTGATAACCAGCCACATGGCCCGTCTCCTCTTCAGTTCAAAGGATGGGGCATCTGTGTTTTGGGGAAAGGATTTCAATTTGTCTGACCTTCACAACAGTTTGCTTCGGTCTGTTTTCCACGAGCTCTGGCACAGAGAACGGCACACTGTGCCCCCAACATGCAGGACTGACTTTTGACCCTGCACACAGACTTCTGCAGATTCCCAGAACCTTTCGATGACATTGTCGTCTGTAGATGATCTAATGATCCAACAGTCTCTGCAGTATTAGGTTGTGTTGATGCAGATAGATAGATAATCTTTTTACATCCTGTCACGTTACAGACCTGCTGCCACTTAATAACATTCAAACTCGTTTCAGTGCCGCTCACTTTTCCCCGTTTTTGTTGCCCCAGTACCAACTTTAGGGGTTTGCTGCCATCAAATTTAAAATCAGCAGAACTTGGCTCCTTTCCTTCCTTATTTAAACATCTAATAGATCTTCTGCTCTGAATAAAATACAGATTTATGGGACTTACAAATCATTGCACTCTGTTTTTATGCACACAGCATCTGGACTTTAAAAGACGGCATAAAGCTTTGTGTTTTTAAATTGCTCATAAACAGTGAGGGTGTTACCTGAGCTCCTCTATGTGTTGAAGGCATCTTAGGTATTTCATGTGTCTCTCTATAAAGTCAACCTGGTTACACGTTTGTTCGAGTTTATCCATCCAAGGCTGGGCATCCTGTAGGTGCTGCAAAAAAGAGAAACAGACATTGAAGACGTCCAGTATTTCAGTCTGAAACCGTTTGATAGCAACAATGCTGGACAGCAGCAGAGAAGCGTACAAAGATATTAGGGTTTCTATGCTGTACAGATCGGTCACATTTCACATACACACACTTTATTTGTCTGTATTTGTCCTGTAAGCTCGGCTCCTGTACCAGAGGAGGATCTGCCACAGCATCGTATCTGTTCCTAGAACGGCGTTCTTCTGGCCACACATCTCAGATGTCAGTTTGGAAGTTAATGTATCGGCAACATCGGCACGCCCCTATTTAGATGATGGGTGGTGTTCAAGGGAATCTCCTCTCAGATCTGGACCGGGGCATCCCTGAGCTGGACTGAGGTGAAACGCGTGGTGTCGGATAAAGTCATGAATCCATATCCGTGATGGTTCTTTTTCTCGCTCCTGGTCTTTCGTGGGTTTCTGCTGCCTAAAGTATTCACATGAGCGCATGATCAGTTATCCTCCAAAGATAATCTCCCAGAGGTGTTCTACTGGATTTCGGTCAGGTGAGGATCGGGTGGTATCAACTCCTTCATCCTCCAGGAACTGCCGGCATACCTTCGCCACCAGGCCAGGCATCGTTGTGCACCAGGACCCGCTGCACCTGCGTGGGGTCTGACTGCGGCTCCACAGATATCATCCTCTCACCTGGTGTTCTGCTCCAATCAGATCTGTTCTCCCGGTCTGGGGTAAAAAGGCTGAATGTGAATGGATATTGTTCTACTTTAGCTACAACACTGCAAATAAAAACATTACTTATTAATATCTCAATCTATATGCTGTATACTGCTGTAAGTGGGCATTAATGCATCAAATATACTGCTGCAAAACAACTAAGTTAACAGGAACACAAGAAAAGCACGACCCAGGCTTCACCGGCAGAACACTGCCTGAAGTCATGCTTCCTCCGGTGACTCATTTCCGTCCCATAGTGCAGTAGATGGCCCCCTTTTGACTTCAGGACTGCCGTAAATGTCACAGATTCAACAAGGTGGTGGAAGCATTCGTCACAATGATGCTGACATTTCAATATGGCCCAAACAGATTTCCAAGCTGAACATCCATGACGCGCACGGATGTCGTGTTCAAGAAGCCGGTGCGCTGAGGATCGGCATGTAACGTCGCTGAAAGCAGCCATGAAGAGGTTCCACTTTGGTCACAAAGGGGCCGGCGTGGTCACAGCAACACTCAGGTGGACTGTGGCATTTCAACAAAGTATGTTTGGTACTAAGAAGCCCAAAGGTCGTCACACCAGCTTCAGTCTGGTGTTTGCAGGTCGATCTATGACTGATTGGGTTTTACTGTGCATTTTATTATCCAGTTATGCTTTTACTGTACTGGCAGTGTAACTGGGATCATTGGGAAGTGAAGCCCAAACACTACTGGCACTAATGCAGCCCCAAACAATGACAGAGGCCTCACTGAGTTGTATACATGGCTGTATACGCACTGTTGTCCCTCATCCACACTAATCACGACAATTTGAAGCAAAAAGCTCGAACTGGGATTCATCAAAGACACGCTGACACTGATGTTCAGCTCGTGTCACACATCACACTTTCTCCTACTTTCCTTCCTTAAAAATGTCTTTTTGTTTTTCTTTTCAGTTTTATTTCAACATTATCACAACATCGCCTTAGGGTACTTTATATATTTTAAGGTAATGACCCTACAATATTCAACACCCAGTGCATCATGGGAATCCCCGGCAGCCTACGTCTATTGCAGCATAACTAAGGGAGGATTCAGGGTCACCTGGTCCAGCCCTAACTATATGCTTTAGCAAAAAGGAAAGTTTGAAGCCTAATCTTGAAAGTAGAGATAGTGTCTGTCTCCTGAATCCAAACTGGAAGCTGGTTCCACAGAAGAGGGGCCTGAAAACTGAAGGCTCTGCCTCCCATTCTACTTTGAAATACTCTAGGAACAACAAGTAGGCCTGCAGAGCGAGAGCGAAGTGCTCTAATAGGGTGATATGGTACTACAAGTATCAGCATACTTTATTAATCCCTAAGGAAATTATGTGGGTACAGTAACAGAAACAGACTATTTAACAATACAATATGTGACAGATTTACAAATTTAAGAAATAGCACAATAAATACAAATCCCTCAATAATAAACATCACTACTGCAGACGATCTCAGTTGATGCTAGCAGTCGTTAACGAGGACCTGCTTGCTCACCGGAGAGCTGCTTAGCTGACCTTAGCTCCCATCACTGATTACACAACCCCACACAGCATGCTGTGGACTTGGCTGTGAAGAACTCACTCACAGCCACTGAAACACCAACAGATGGGACCGAGAGGATCCTCACTGGTCAGTATCATCGGGCACTGCTAACCTTCTCAGCGTCTATGCACCCACCAACGATTCTCCTGTTTGGGACACTCGAAAACCAAGGTCAGGGAGGTCCCTTATTCACGAGCTGCTGTTTGCAGACGATGCAGCATTCATGTCTGCAGCAGTTAGTCAGCCCTTTGTCTGAGGCCTGCAACAAGTTTACCTTAACCTTTAGCCCGAAAAAGAGAAGCATCATGATCCAGGATGCTGACTCCGGTCCATCCTGAGGTGGTAGACACCTTCACCTACCTTCCATCATCTCTAACTCCCTCTCTCTGGCGATACAAGTGATAGCAAAGACTGCAGCTGTCATGGCTGAACACGCGTGGTATCAAGCTTACATATTTGGCACACTCCTCTATGGCACTGAATCCTGGTCCGAGTAAGCCAGCCAGGACAGAAGGCTGAACAACTTCAGCCTCTGATATCTTAGACGTATTGTGGTAAACACCAACGTACTGCAGAGAGTCAGTACTCCAAGTCTGGGTGCACTGCTCAGTCAGAGTCAACTCAGATGGCTGGGCCATGTGCGACGCATGAACCCGGGTCACATCCCCAAGGACACGGGGTATGGCGAGGTGTGCGAGGGCTCACTCTGTCGGAGGACCAAAACTCCACTTCCACGTTTGGAAACGTGACATGAAGCTGACGGACATCAACCAAAACACCTGGGAAAGCTCAAGAGGCTCGGAGCGCTACCATCAAGGAGGGAGTCAAGACAAGAGTACTTTGGCGTCCTTAGTGATGTCACTACCTTGTGCAGCATGTTGAAGGTAAGTTGTTCCCTCTGCAGCAGCGCCTCCAGAGAACACCTGGCGTCCTCGACAGCAGACAGAGCTGCTGAAACTTTAGGAGGCACCAAACTGGACACAGTCAGGACCTGAAAGGCAAAACAGAACTGCTTACATTTCATACTGGAGATTTCAGAGCTTCATGATTGTGTGAACTTTCTACAAACAATAAATTCTATAACTGTGTGTAAATGTGCAAAGTACACGAGTGAGTAACAGAAAGACGAGAGCAGCAGAAGGGGACGACAGCAGGCCTATGGACAACTAAATGTACCGTAAGGGTGTTGTTTGTATTTTAAACGATAAAAACTGGCTGCTTTGTGCACCAGTGACATCATCACACGGCCACAACCATCTATGCTCGCCATCACAAAAAGCATCACCACTCAGAGAGCAGCGCCACATCAACACCGACAGACGAAGAGGAAAAACTGAAAACCCCAAACGTTACATCTCAGACTTTACAGGCCACAGTTAGCATTTCCATCCATACGAGGGCGTTCATGAACAGTTTTTTAATTTCCATTTTAAATAACTATAACGACATGTGTAATGGCATTTCAGTGGTGCAGCGTCCCCGTTTAAGAAAATCAATTAAATTTCTAACATCTATTAAATACAAATAACTATAATAGTAGATATAAATAGAAATAATATGAAAAGCCTATGGGAAATACTGAACAGTGTTATAAAACGTGGGGCTGGACAAAAGAACTACAAGTATTTCATTTGTAACGACCATGAAGAATACAACATGGACGCTGTGACAAACAGTCTCAATGAACTCTTTGTAACTGCTGCACCAAATTCAGCAGAAACAGGCGCTGATCCTGGGAGAGCGCAGGACAAACCGGATACACTGATAGACAGAAATCCATATTCTATGTTTCTCACAGCCATCGGTGAAAATGACGTTTTTGAAACTGTCAAAAATGTAAAAATCAGAAATTTTTGGATTGTAATGAGATTGATATGATAGTGGTTAAAAGAGTCATTGAGGCTGTTATAAAACCGTTTACATACATCTGTAATTTATAATTTCAAACTGGTCGATTTCCAGTAAGAATGAAAATAGCAAAAGTTAGTCTATACAAATCTGGCAACAAACACCATTTCACAAACTACAGGCCGGTCTCTTCACCACCTCAATTCTCAAAAGTTCTTGAAAAACTGTTTAAAAACAGACTGGAAAAATTTATAGATAAACATAAACTACTCACCGAGAGTCAGTACGGGTTCAGATCAACATCATCGGCACTATTAGATTCAATAGAATACATCAGAAATATGTGTCTGGGTCATTCAGAGACTTGACAAAGGCATTTGACTCCATAGATCCTGATATATTAATAAGAAACCTGGAACGTTATGGTGTCAGAGGGGTCGCTCTAGATTGGGCCCGGAGTTATTTAGGTGACAGGAAGCAGTTTGTGAAATTAAATGCTCCTTATGTGCACATTGCTTGTGGTGTACCCCAAGGGTCAGTTTTGGCTCCAAAATTCTTCAACTTACACATTAATGACATCTGTAAAGTGTCCAAAGTATTAAAAATGGTTCTCTTTGCTGATGATACAAACATCTTCTGCTCTGGTGATGATCTGCAGAACTTATTGGAGGATATGACTAATGAAATAAGTAAAGTAAAATAAATTTCTGGGGGTAAAAAAAACTTTACTGAGAGCTCACGTAAGATATATTCATTCCAAAGTATCACAAAGCATTGCAACACTAAACAAGGCAAAGCAGGTATTAGACAGAACATCTCTTCATGTTCTACTGTTCACTGGTTTCACCTTACTTAAGCTACTGTGCAGAGGTCTGGGGCCACAACTGTAAAACTACATTACATTCACTTTGTACTCTTCAAAAAACGCAGTTTGAATCATCCACGCTGCAGGTTACAGGTCAATTTTCCCAAAAGGTTGACAACGCTACGTCTAGATAGACAGGTGTGTGTGTGTGTGTGTGTGTGTGTGTGCGCGCGCGCGCGCGCGCGCATGACATCAAGACCAGGAAGTTCCTGACCATGCATGGAGGCTTTCACCCCGAGTCCAGCACCCTGAGGCTGTATGCTAAGCACAAGGAAGGAGGCCGGGGACTGGTGAGTGTCAGCACCACAGGATGAGACATCAAACCAGTGCAGGTGGTGGGAGACAGAAGGACTCTGGCCAAAATAACATCTCTGATGGACAGAGTCTCCCAGCCCATGCATGCTGAGCTGCAGAGCTCCTTCAGTGACAGACTGCTGCATCCTCGATGCATGACGGAGCGTTTCCGCAGGTCCTTCCTCCCTGCAGCTGTCACACTGTGTTTGTTGGGAGCGGTTCTGATTGTACAGAGGTTTACATCAATGCTGTAACTTGCACTATTTCATCATCCGATTCACACTATAAGCTGAGTTTGCCTCTTATCTGAAATACATTTTATCTGTAAATAAAGTGTATTTCATTTTATTTAATGTTAATAACTGTACAGTACTCTGTTTTTGGTAACTACTGTCCTTGATGTAAATATATATATTTTTTAAATTGTGTATGTTTCTGTTCTGTGCGCTGTTTGATGTACGTGTGTTTTTTTCTTGTTGCTGTTACAACCACATTTCCCCTTGTGGCACAATTAAAGGATTATTCTATTCTAAACATCCACGAGTACATCGTGGAGAGGCCACAACCCACCGTGACCGTCCGTTACAAAAGCAGAGCTAAACCTGGCATCAACAAATGTACAACAAAAGACCTGCATGATGTACAAAACTGTTATTTCTTTGGAAAACTACAGCTCATGTCCCATTATGATCCACTGCTGTAAGAACTCATAATAATAATAAAGATGATTTTAGGTAGTGCCAGAAAGCACAGACACAGTGTACGTTAGGCTGTCTGAAACAGTGATGTGCTCCTGGGGACTTATTTTCACTGCTGATTAAATGGAGTCAGTAACTTAGTAACAACTAACCAGTTTCTGTCTGGTAAGATGAGACGTGAGCTCAGGTTAAATGAATAAAACAAAAACGTGTTTCTAGTGTCCAAAACAACAACAACTGTTCCTGTAATCACCATTAAAACCTTTACTGGGAAGAAGTTGGTGTGAATCCTTCAAACCACAGCATTAAAACTCCAACATGAAGAAAAACAACGTTTTTAGTGATATTTAGAGATTTCTGAGGAGAAAATGAAGCTGCCCGCCGGTGTGTTCAAAGCCACCAGACAACAGGGGTTTAATCCAACAAGTCATTCAAGTCTGTTTTGACAACACTGAGACTGGAAAGCTGGGAGAAAGAGCCGGAATAGACTCAACACAATCAAAACACTGACTTCTGGCAGTGGCTCGTACCAGCGCCCCCCACTGGCTGCCTGGAGGAGTACAGTTTGATTTAAAGCTATAACTGAGCTCAAAACAAGGTTTATACAATCAGTCTTTCTACCATAAATCTAATTTAACTATTAATAAGTGCATAAACTTCACAACAACGCACAAACGTGTTTCTCGAGGACACAGAAATGTGTAAAAAATACAGTGTTATAGACGTTTGTTTGTTTACGTCTTACATTTTTAGTGTACTGAGTAAAAAGGAGATCTATAGAAACATGCACCGTCATACTGTTCCCACGCCAGTGTCCACGCAACTGCGCCACTACTAATCTCATATGTGGGCCTGTGCACGTTTTTACTGAGCTGTGATTAGGACACAGACGCTGGCAGCCCACAGCTCATTCAGTGGGCTGTGAGGTCATTGTGCAAGTGTCCTGTTTATAAAGCTGCAGTCAGCTGAGACTGAAGACGTCACCTGGATGATGACGAAACGTGTCTCCCACGGAAACGTCCAGATGGACACAATCAGCCTTTTGGGAGCAATTACAGGGTTGGTTTGTTTGTCTTTAACTGGGAGACTCGGTTGCCACATTTCCCACCTGTCCCGGTGTTAGTGACACAGCGAGCAGGACCGCACCTCACGCATTCTTCGCTGTGTTTCTGTATATATGATGCTTTCGTTCACCTGCTCCTTCAGCGTGTTGTTCTGCTCGGTCAGATGTTCCATCAGCTCACCGACGGTCTTCGGGCACATCAGCTCGGTGTCTCTGTCCTCCAGGAAACCCGCCACGAAGTCCTCCGCAGATACAGCTTCGCGGTGTGGCGCTGCCGTATGAGCAGGCTGTGAGGAACATGCTGTTATTTCACTCTCTGCTCGCGCTGGCGTTCCTGTTACGGCCGCCGCCATCTTTCCTCTCGAATGCAACGACCGCCTTCCTCGGAGGCGCTCGTGAATTGTATTTGGGTTCCCCGCGGGAAGAGGTCACGCGTGTAGCGGTCACGCGTAGTTACACACATGCCAGGCTTTCATATTAAATTTTCCTTTATAGATTGTCTCACATAAAGGGACGTTACCACGCGTGTCTTGCTCTCTTGTAAACTGTAGCCACTGCTGCCGTATGGCCCGTGTTTGTTTCACTAACACGAGGAGTACGCTGGAGGAGAAAACAAGCCCACATTTGCCTGAAAACGCCTACGTCACAGATGGCGCCGTCCGCTACACGTCAGCACATTCATTCATGGTACCGGGTCCAGTGCAGCTGATTGTAGTATCGATACCAAGTCAATGCAGGACCGATACCAATACTATTGATCTACAGACGTACCTTATGTAGGGGAGCACGTGACATGACTCATCACAGGTGTGCAGATTCCGAGCACACCTTAATGACCACTAAATCACTGTGATTCTACAATAATAAATAACAATGAAAACACACCTTTCGTGTCTGTCTCCAACACACAGCTCAGGCTGTTTAAACGTGCTGTTGGCTATAAACAAGACACAAGAAGATTCAGACATTTTTCATACTGTTTTTTAATTCACAAAAAAATTATAATTCAGTGAATTTAGAAGATAGAAACAAAGTATCTATCGCACTACTATCGATCCAGTATCAATTCCAGTGTTGTTGTCGATACTATTAATAATTGGATCAATGTGCCGCCTCTAATTCATATATACAGATGTATAGTGCTGTTTACCTGAGTACCTGAGCACACAGTTGAGCTGTAGCATAATTTCTGAGTGTGTGCAACCACACTTGCGAGTTTCCATGCATTAGTTAACTATAACTGAATATATGATCGAATGTTATGTTGTCTGTCTGTCAAACTGATCTTCATCTCAATCTTTGTGACCATTCTGTAGAACAGATGTACTCTCTCTCCCTTCCACTTCCTGTCTCTGCCTAATGTTTTTCATGTTTGCGCTTCTATTTTTCACAAACACACGCACGTGTCTCACTGTCATTTTTGAAGTGGATTGTGAAGACCAATATAGGCTATCTATTAATTTAAACACTGGAATCCAAATAAATATTTTAAAAAATGCAAGGAAAACCATTAGCACTGCAGGTGAGCTATTTGTTAACAGTTGTCACGATTCTCATCACAAATTAGCACTTCTGGTGTAAATATCTCATGAACAAGAGAAAGCCATGCAGGTTCATTGTAATGGAAAACTCAGACTGAATAAAACATAATTCCCAAGTCACAATATATGTCATCCACAGCAGTATATTCAATTCAATTTATTTACACAGCGCCAAATCACAACAACAGTCACCTCAAGGTGCTTTATGTTGTACAGTAGACCCCACAATAATACATACAGAGAAAAACCCAACAATCATATGACCCCCCATGAGCAAGCACTTTGGCGACAGTGGGAATGATACGCTGTGTGCAGGCAGTTGAAGAGGACCCAAAACTGCACTTTATTGCAGCCTTGGGAGAAATATAAAACAACAACAAACTAAACTGGGAAATCCAAGACTATAACTCATGAGAAAACACACATCACGAGAAGGGAACCAACATTAACAACGCAACAACAAGAACTAACTGACAGGGACTAAAATACACTGGCAGGCACATGAGGAAACGAGGAACAGGTGGGCACACAGCTGGGACTCATGGACATAACGAGACACAGACCTACAAAGTAAAACAGGAAACACACAGATTATTTTACAACACAAAACTCAGGGACCCGAACGGAGCACAGAGGGAAGACACAGGTAAGGATAATAAACATGACAACAAACCCAAGGAACTAATACAAACTCAGAATAAAGTAGAAAGTCATAATAATAAACTCAAAGCGCTGGGTCACCAATCCAGGACCGTGACAGGGAAGGAAAAACTCCCTTTTAACAGGAAGAACCTTCGGCAGCATAACTAAGGGAGGATTCAGGGTCCCCTGGTCCAGCCCTAACTATATGCTTTAGCAAAAAGGAAAGTTTGAAGCCTAATCTTGAAAGTAGAGATAGTGTCTGTCTCCTGAATCCAAACTGGAAGCTGGTTCCACAGAAGAGGGGCCTGAAAACTGAAGGCTCTGCCTCCCATTCTACTTTTAAATACTCTAGGAACAACAAGTAGGCCTGCAGAGCGAGAGCGAAGCGCTCTAATAGGGTGATATGGTACTACAAGGTCATTAACTTCCTGTCTGACAGACGCCAAGTGGTCAGACTGGGCAGCATCACCTCATCCCCCGTCACACTGAACACTGGTGCTCCACAGGGGTGTGTACTGAGCCCTCTCCTGTACTCACTCTACACCTACGACTGCACGGCCACTAACAGCTCCAACATCATTGTGAAGTTTGTGGTGGGTGTTATCACCAACGGTGATGAGACGGCTTACAGGGAGGAGGTCAGCGCCCTGACCCACTGGTGTCAAGACAACCATCCCACCCTCAACGTCGCAAAGACAAAGGAGTTGATAGTGGACTTCTGGAGGTGCAGAGAAGCACACACCCCCATCACCATCAACGGCGCTGCTGTGGAGAGAGTGAGCAGCTTCCTGTTCCTTGGTGTACATCTGGCTGAGGATCTCACGTGGTCAGTACACACAAACAAAACAGTGAAGAAGGCGCAGCAGTGCCTCTTCTTCCTCAGGAGACTGAAAAGATTCAGCATGAGCCCCCGCATCCTCAGGACCTTCTATCGCTGTGCCATTGAGAGCATCCTCACTGGATGCATCACCACCTGGTACGGCAACAGCACCGCCTACAACTGCAAAGCTCTCCAGCGAGTAGTGCGGTGCTCTGAACGGATAATTGGAGGTGAGCTTCCCTCCCTCCAGGACATCTACAGGAAGCGGTGCCTGAGGAAAGCGGGGAGGATCATCAAGGACTCCAGTCACCCCAGCCATAAACTGTTCAGACTACTTCCATCAGGAAGGAGGTTCTGCAGCATCCGGTCCCGTACCAGCAGACTGAGAGACAGCTTCTTCCACCAGGCCATCAGACTGCTGAACACGTCATAGACACCTCAGCTTCACTACTGGAACTTCAACATTATGCACTCCACACTGTACAGTAATGCCACTGTTTTGCACAATATCCAACTACCAACCTCTGTATATTTTACATATTTATTTTATTTTTACTCTATTAAATTTGTAAAATATGTGCACACACACACACACATGTACACACACGTAGACATACATATTTAGTATACACATTCAGTAATATGCATACACTCTTATATTGTACATATATTTATTCATATAATTCTCAGATTTAGCCATTCTTATATTTGCCTGTTCTTATGTTATTGTACTTTGCACACCTCTGTTGCTTGTGAAGCTCGCACACAAGAATTTCACTCGCATGTACCAGTGTACCTGCACATGTGACAATAAAAGTGATTTGATTTGATTTGATGTTCAAGGTTTTACATGCTCCCATCCAGTTTCCATCTTATGTTCTCGCGTCATTGTTTTCATAGTTGGTTCATTCCCAGTTTAGGTTTCAGTTTAGTTTCACCTCACCTTGTTTTTCTGTTTTTTGTGTATCTCCGTACCAAAGGCTCGCTTTTTGTGTAAACCTCTGTTCATCTCTTGCGTGTCTGCATTTGGGTCCGCACCACAAACACACCTGCGGCTTAGCCGTGACAAATTTCAAACATTTGATAAGGTGTATATGCTCTTTTTGAATAAAATATGGATTTATGAGACTTGCAAATCATTACATTTTGCTTTGATTTACATTTCACACGCAGTGGGAAGGTTTGCACATATTTTCCAGCTGAAGAAACAAGCTGCTGCTGCAGCTCAGTGCTGGTTCTGATAAAAAGGTGTCACAGGGTATCACAGTTTGTTGTTTGTGGGGCTGCACAGCCAAAACCTGTCAGTGTGCCCATAATGACTGTGACAACAATGAGCATCAGAAGTGGACCATCGAGCAAAGGAGGAAGATGGCCTGTTCTGATGAATCATGTTTGCTTTTTTCACGTGGATGGCCGGGAGCTTGTGTCACGTGTTTAGGAAACACAGTCTGATGCTCTGGAAACCTCGGGTCCTGCCACCCATGTGGATATTACTTTGATATTACTGTAGGCGCCAGATATCTACTTTATATTTGGATTTACAATTAATTTCATGTTTGGTTTGTAATTCATAATGCTTGTGAGTTACATAATTGATATTTTCAGGATTAATACATTTGAACATTTAGGTTATGTTTTCGTAAGGTAATGATATGGCCCTGTTTGTGATAAGAATCAAAAGAGGTGCCCATCACTTTAAGCATGTAAGTGCAATGGCAGCATGAAAACCTTTGTGGTTTGGGAAGAGGAGGAGCATGGCCGGAGAGGTTAGGAGTACACAGGTTGTTCTGGATAAATGTCTTATTTTTTGGAACGTTTATGCTTATTTAAGGAGTTCATTGTTACGTCTTTAGTTAGTAATAAATAAAACAATCTTCAAGTCACAATTCAACTGGAAACATTTCCTTTTAGAAACCAGGAACACCCGTCAGCCACAGACTCCTTTTTTGAACATTTCCCTACATGCACCACCTACCTAAACGTTGCTGCAGACCATGTGCACCCTTTCATGGAAACGGTCTTTTTCCTTGGCTTCTTTCACAGTAGTATTATAATCATGCCTGATTGGTATGAGTTCAACCCCATTTGCCATAATGGTGAAAAAACAATTCACAGGGAACGTGTTGATCTGCAGAGAAGGGCAGACCTAAGTGGAAATAAAGTTTATCATATACGAAACGAAAGAAGAAGAAACAGCGTCAATATTATCTGAATTTATTTGGTGCATTGTGAAAAGCTCGTGTACGGAACAGATGAAGCTACGTGTTATCTGGAACGTTCACCGGCACCAGTTTAGTCGCACGGCTGCCAAAAACGAGCCCACCGGTTCCCCAGGCTTGTGACAAAATCGTTGCTTGCATCTTTATCTTTTCTGCGCGTTCGCGCATTTCCTTGAGGCGCGCACAGGATGAAGTGCGCGCGCGCTTGGCACGGAGCCGCGCACTCCAGCCCATACCCGTAGTAAAGCAAAGCTCCAAACTAGACATGGCGGCGGATCCTCAGCCGGACTGGCTCTCCTGCCTTCCCTCTTCTTGGAGTTATGGGGTGACTCGGGATGGACGCATATTCTTCATTAAGTAAATATGACGCGGATACACGGATTTATGGATACCTACTGCTTTTTTCTCCGACGCATTCTTGTTTGGGTTTTTTTTTCGGGTTCTCTGTTCACCTCTCCCTCCCCCGTTTTCTTTCACCAACAGCGAAGAAGCAAAGAGTACAACCTGGTTGCATCCAGTTACAGGAGAAGCTGTCATCACGGGGCACAGAAAAACCCCAGGTAATACGGGATGTGTTTTTTCTACATTCCTGCGAAAATCCGTGCACGCACGCACGCACGCACGCATCGCCTAGAAAAGGTTATGTGCGCGTCACGGTGGGAAAAAAGGGGCGACAAGTTGCGGGGAGAGCGTGAAAGACGACGGGGGTAGATTTCTTCTCTGCAGCAAAGCAACAGTCGCCCCTCTCCGCTGTCGGACCGTTGCGCACGGCGTCCCCCCGCCATCCCCACCCCACTTACTCCACCTGGACACTTTGCGACACACTTTTTAAAAGTTATGTCACGTAGGCTTTTGCCGATTTCCAAGCGGATTCCCTGCAGTGACATTTGATACATACCCCGCTTTGCTGCAGAAACCCAGTATTTCCAGTCACCACGGCTGATTATAGAACAATGCGCTGCGGCTTGTGCGTCAGCTCAGAGACGATATTGCCCCCAAATTTGCACATCTGCCGTGGGGAGGTTTTTATTGGGTGCATGCACATCAATGGTGTATTCCACCAGCGTGATACTGAGCAGGCAGACGCACACAAAATGATAAATTCTGCAGGAGGGAGGGGGCGGGATTGATTAAAAAGGGCGCAATCCAAACGAGATATTATGCTAGAAAAAGTGTGTTGTTGTTTGATTCGCTGTCTCTGTCACCGTTCCTTATGTTCCTGCTGTCTTGTGTTGTTTTTCTTTCCCTCCCTCTCCTCACAGATTTACCAACAGGATGGGAGGAAGGATATACATTTGAGGGAGCTCGCTGCTTCATCAAGTGAGTTGGAATGTGTGGCATGGAAAAAACATAGATAGGAAGACACTGATGGATGCAGAGAGGGATGGAGACGGGTTGGGTGGCTTGTCTTGGGCAGTGGGGTGCTGCTTTGTGTGCTTGGTAAGCTCTGAGATTCCCTCCCCTCTTCCCACCTCTTGGCCTGTCTGCTCCTTTGGAGGAATTCCCAAATCCTTCTGTTTAACGGCCCTGTAATGTGCACACACATCCTTACCCACACATGTAGAAAACTGATGTGACTGAACAGCTCTTCGCCTCTGTCTCATAAACACACTCTCTCCAGTGAAGGGATTTACCCAAGAACAAGTCTGTACTGTTAGTGAGGCACAAGTTTGACAAGCAAGGGTGACTCAGACGCTGCTCCACTGCTTAACAGGCTCTACTTGTTGGTGTGCTGTGTGTCTGTTGTGTATGTGTGCACCCACTCCAGGTTTATAACCAACTTCAGCAACCTGTGAGCTTTTTGCACACACATGTTAGTTTTTTGGTGTGACTGTCTGGCAGCTCTCTGATCACCACAGATACACTTTGATTTTCTTCCACCTATTTTCACACTGACTTTTACTGGAGCTGCTGGTGCAGCTTTACTGGAGCTGCTGGTGCTATCTGTGGATATTTTGAAAGCAGCAGCTGACACATGCAGTGAGCTAATATAGCCAGTCTATAAATAGACCAAACCTGGTGCTCATTTGTATGTATACATGCATGCAGAGTGTACCCAAACACATCTTCAGTGTATTAATGCATGCACATGGACATGTAAACCTGCAAGCACAGTTGCATGTGTTAAGCATTACATGCTTGCACAGTTGGATAACTGCAAATGCAGCCAGAGCATTTTAAAGAGGTTGGTATTAGATCAGGACACATTCAGAGGCAGTACAAAGAGACATGAGTGTGTGATGGTGCTTGAGTTGTTTTTCACATGATAGGAAAGAAAAGAACTCATGCATATATTCTGGCTTTCGTTGTTTCTTGGGGAGGGCACACGTCTCTAATGTTTTCTGATTACTTACTGACGTTTCGTTTGCTTATCGAGCTTTTCAAGCTGGTGTTTGATACATGCAGCCAAAAGTGTTTATCTAAAACATGGCTCGCTGTGACGAGTGCTACTGATCATTGTAATGGAATCACTACATTGGTACCATCATACTCTAAGTATTATCTTTTGTTTGAATTAGCTCCTGTTGTGTCGTTCACCAGTTGGACCATCTGCAAAATAGTGAAACAATCTAAAGAGTCAAAAAGCTGGTAAATGGACTTGTTCTTCTCTACTCTACCTGAGCACTCAACACACTTTATACAACTGGCCTCATTCACCACCTAATCATACAAGCACTTTGTTCTATGCTTTTTCTGCTGACGTGCTTTCACACACACACACTCCAGTGGATGTACCGGAGAGCAACTTGGAGTTAATATCTTACCCATTTGGCATGCAGACTGGAGCAGCCAGAGATCAACAGACACTAACTCAGGACAGTGGGACACAGACTCAGATATCTTCAGCTACCTTTCTCATATTTGGCACACAATAAGAAGCAGTCCATGTGGGGAGCATTTTTCACAGCCTATAAATGCCGTGGCCCACCTGGCTAAAGTTGACCACAGCTGGAGCATTTTTTTCCCCTCAGTTCCATTTTATTTATACAGCACCAAAAAAGGACAACAACAGTCGCCTCAAGGTACTTTGCTCTGCAAGGTAGACCCTACAATAATACATACAGTTGCATTGAATAACTTAACCTAATTGTAAACTATAAACAAGTTTAAAAAAAGATTAAAGAATGAAGCAAATGGTGTAACTTACTATTGTTTTACCTGTTTGGCTGAGATCTGTCCAATTATGTATACTAATTAAGGACTGCCCCAGCTTAGCTTAGGTCACACTATGCTTTATTTAAACAAACACTGAACATTTAGTTACCAGGACAATGCAGCAAATTGTGTGTACCGATATAGCCGTACTGAGCAGGTGACAGGAGGAGGCAAAGTGGTCAAAGTCTGTCATCTCTGGAGACTGAATGATGCCAGTTCAAATGTGAAGTAAGGTATTGGCAAATTGTAAGTAGCCCGTCTAGCTGGTGGGTGCTCTGATAACTCAACAGTGTGATTTATTTTTTTGTTTGTTTTGTTAGAGGACAAAATAAGTAGTGATTACAGGTGGAAAAGCTCATTTGGATATTAGGCCATAAAAAGCAACTTCTGTGCTGTCCTCGAAGTGGCGTGCTCGGCTGAAGGCGAACATTCATGCTGCCACATTCACAGGCTTGAATACAATGAGAAGCATTTGACACAGAGCAGTCACACTAAAGGACACTGCATCATCACCACTTCTTGAAACCCCCCCACATTCCTCTCAAATTCCTCTTCGGTCATTTTTCTATTAGTCCATTATTGGGAGTGTTTTCTCGCAGCTCACGCCTCATCAGTGGCGTTGAAGGGCATTTCTGCTCCCTGAGTTTGTGATGGTAGGTTATTTGTCCTCAGGCTGAGCTTTTCAGGGTCAGACACCTCCTGCTTGGGTTAATCTCCAAGTTTCCATTTTGAATGTGTTTATGTCCTCATATTTATAATTTAACTCACTTAGGAATTCTTTAAGCCTGAGGTAGAGACATGTTGGATTGCCTGGAAACAAAGTCCCTCCCGTGTAAATAACCCTAAATACTTTTATTTGCTTACTTGCATCTTATTTTGGCAGTACTATCAGCTGGGATTAACTTCCTGTTGGAGTTGTGATGCTATTATTTTGAAGGAACGACTTCCTGTATAACTATCGTCGGTGCAGTTTGGCGACAGTCGGGGAGGTTGGAGGGAGTGTTGTAACGGAGCTTGTGGAAGTTTATCTTGTCATTAGCAGCCCCGTTGATGAGGCACAAATTTGTGGTTATAAGTAAATAAGTACATGTTTAAATATTGTGCGTGACAGAAACTGTACATTTGTTATGTAGAAGGTTAAGTTATTTTATGTTGTAAAGGTTTAAAGTTGTAAAAGTATAGATTTTAACTTTATTTTCTATTTTAGGCTTTTTCACCTTCATTGTGGGGAGTTTTCTACAAACAGTTTAGAACCACAATGACTGAAAGTCTGCAAACCTCGAGCAGAATATGAGGCAAGCCTCTGGCTTTACTCTCTGCTCAGACTCAGTCAAATGCTACAAAACTGAATGGACAGTACTACACTTTAAATATCTCTAATAATCAGCTATGTACCACAGGCCTTCAAGCTGGCTGTAGTTACACCTTTACTCAAAAAGCATCTCTAGACCCAGCAGTCTTAGCTAATTATAGGCCAATCTCCAACCTTCCTTTCATATCAAACATCCTTGAAAGAGTAGTTGTCGAACAGCTAACAGATCATCTGCAGAGGAATGGTTTATTTGAAGAGTTTCAGTCAGGTTTCAGAGCTCATCACAGCACAGAAACAGCTTTAGTGAAGGTTACAAATGATCTTCTTATGGCCTCTGACAGTGGACTCATCTCTGTGCTTGTCCTGCTAGATCTCAGTGCAGCGTTCGATACTGTCGACCATAATATCCTATCCGGTCTTTAAATCTGATGTCAGTACTTGTCTGGGCCCAAACTCCGCTTCAGGTCCCAAAGTCAAACGAACACTGCGACATCAATGAGAGTTAAAAACTGTCTAAATTCTTTCATCTGTAATAAAATGTTCAGTGTTGCTGCTTTACCAGGTGTAATAATTAAGTTTAACATCCAGGCATCCATGAAAACAGGAGTTATTAAATTCAACAGTTAGAAGTTAGCAGGAAGTTAGCTCGCTAGTTTCCACCTAAATATGATATAGCATGTTCTGACTGAGAGATTAATGAAAAATTCAAACGTACAGCTCTGCTATCACTTCCAACATAAATGAAGACAGAAAACTAAACAGCAGTGACGTTTGTAGGGTTACTGAAGTTGGGCTAGCTGCTATATAATGATGTGCTACGTGATCGCTAGTGACACAGCTATGTTAGCATAGCATAAACAGTGAAGCTGGAGGATGAACGTGTCCCAGTTAGGTAGGTACTAAACAGTACCTGATACTATCGCCTAATTGAAAACTGTCATGCTGGTACTAATGGAAAAGGGCTAAGTTTTCTATGTGAGTGCTTTCTGTCTAACACACTCGTACTCCAGTGGATGCGTCGGAGAGCAATTTGCTCAAGGATATTTGGCTTGTAGACTGGAGCAGCCGGGCATCAAACCACCAACCTTTCAGTCAGCAGATGACCTACTCGACCTCCTGGGCTACAGCAACCCTCCCTACTGGGTGCTGCACTGAGGTCTTTCAGGAAAAATACAGCAACATAGTGGAGTTTGTGCTTAAATCCTTGTTTGTTCCTGCGTGGAAAGTCCACACGAGTCCAGATTTCCGAGGACGGGAGGACACAGCTGGCCTCTGGGGCCCGTCACCTCTGGGGCCCGTCACCTCTGGGGCCCGCCACCTCTGGGGCCCGTCACCTTCAGCTGAATTCTATGATACTTCTAAAGTATAATTTCACCAAATTATACTGTTCAGTCGTAATGAATAACCTGGACACTCATGTCACCATTAGGTTTTTGCAGTGCGAGTTTAATTCACAGTATTTTAGTGCATCTGCAGCAATCATGGTAACCATGGACACTGTGTGAATGCATCGATGTAGGTCAGACTCTGTGAAGTACCCCTCATGTCTCTTTGAAAGTAAAAAGAGGTCATTCATCATCTTGTGGAGCTAGTTTTACAGCATGATCTTACTGGAAAATTGCAAAATAAATGGAAACCTGTTGAGGATGGTGTGCGCTCACAGTCAGCTATCCTGTGTGTGGTGAGTTCGTTCATCCCCTTCTCCTGTTTGTCTCCCACTTTGCTACTGCAATCTTAGAGAGATTTTTGCACTTCTATAAATTGTGAAATGTGGTTGTAATTATGCATAGCATGTGTGAGTGCAAGCACGTCTTTTTTTTAAAGATTGTTTTTCTGTCTAATCTTTACTCTCAAACCCTTAAACACCAGCAAGTCTGCAGCTGAGAGAAAAACGGGTCCACATTACCGATGCACGCTATTTTTTCCAAGTACCGTCTCTTGGTGTCCGGGCGCAACCGGTCTCGATACAGTCCTTTGACTTTTGAGCTGATTTTAAGCATGGTTCTGGCAGTCGTCCTTCCAACACAGTGTGTTTGTTTTGATTCGTGGCCTTCTCAAATGGCGCCGCGCTCCCACAATGCATTGCGGCGTTACGTCAACGCCAAAGCCCGAGCAGTCCCCCAGGTGCCCAGATGGTGGTGGTGGGTGTAGCAGTAGGAAGGGGTGCAGGGGATGAATCAAACCTATTAAAAACGGATTCAGTTCATTTTCTCCACTGTCATGTCCGTCGTCGTTCCTTACGCCGTTTTTATGCTTGCTGCTTCACTTGTGTCGTGGGTGGTGCGTGTTGACATATCACATTCTGTGTCATGAGATACAATCTTTGTGGCATGTCGGCCAATCGCACACCTCTTAGTTTTGTAATTTTGTGCATTGCATCGCGGTCGTCGGCTTGGCTGAACAGACGAGTGCGATCATGTGGGTTTTTACCTCCATCGTAATGATGATTAGCACAGAAGGTCAGAGACAAACAGACGCACACAGAGAGATGTTGCAACTGAAAACTCAAGCTTTCAAACAGTTGATTAATGAAATATATAAATAATTAATTAAATGTCTTAATTATTTAATTATGTGTTTATTTCATTTTGGCACTCGAGGCCCTCCATACCACAAGACTAAGCATCAGGGTTTCAAATGAACTACAGTTCTGTCTGGGTCTTTGGTTGATTATTAAGCTGGAGTGAAAGCTCCTCTTGAAAGCTCCCCTGTGCTTCGAGGATTCTGACTTTAGCATGAGTTGGGAGTGTTGACTCATTCAAACATAATCTTCCAGGTTTCACTAAGGCAGAGTAAACCAGTTTATTAATTATTAATTCATGTACTAACAGAGACTTCCAGGAGTCAGACCTAACATATAATCCACATGTCACTGTTTTACTCCTTGGTACAGTTGTGGACACTATATTTTTCTTTTGTTGTGATTTTAGTGTTTAAATTTCTTTTTGTTGATTTTTGGAGAAAACACAGTCTCTAAGGGGATGTGGTTTTGGGGGGATAGCATTTATAGAAATGAGAGCCGCTCCATCCAAAGTGGGATAGACCCTGTCTCTCCCAACAAGACCAGAAATTCTTCCAAGTATTTATACAGCCCACATCATTTTTTTGGACTTTTTGGACAGCAGTTTAAGGAGAACATGAGGCTAACATGTCACTGCTGGTCAGACTGGAGAGGGTTCAGAGAATAGTACAGTAAGACATTGTTTTAGCAAATTCACAAAACGATTTAACTATTTTAATGTATCAGGTGTCGTTACTGCCGACGTGAACTGTAATTGTATGGAATTTACCATCATCCTTTCACGTTTCGCTGGAAGACAATTCACTGTGGTTGCTGCTGTCTGTAACTTCATATCTCAAAATGGAATCACAAATAAAAGTTTGTTCCTCTGCGGGTATGTCGCCAAAACGGGAAAGGCAATTAGAGACATGAACTGGTTGTTTGTTTGCCGGAGATTTCTGTTTAGAAATTTCTACGTCCATGTGCCCAAGTTGCATCCATTGGCGTGTATGAATGTTAGAAACCATTTAGGAAGAAAAAAGTGCACATATGAATGGGTGAATAAGGCGAGTGTGCAGGTAGAGCAATGAGCCTGGCTCATGTAAATGTAGTTGGCATCAGTCTCTGAATAGACATTCATGTGCTCATCCATAGAGACTTTACATTACATTGGACCAACTTCACATGCACCTGCAGGCAAACGTTAAAGAACTAATAGAAATGATTACTAGGGCCTGTTGTCTCTAAATGTCTGTGTGTTTAGTCAAGTTTAGTCAATAGTAATCAGTGGAAACATCAGATGCACTTGTGTTTACTGTCAGTAGTCAAATCTTTCCGCATTTTACAGAGATAAACATTAGGGTAGGACAGGATGGAGGAACTGAATGAAAGAGAATCGGAGAGTCTAACCTGGAGCTGACATCACGGTGTCGTAGTTATGTCTGGCCACTGTTGCTGCCAGTTTCCTCCTCCTTTCCTGATCCTCTCTCTTTCCCTCTACTATGTCTGTGTGTTGTTGGTTTGACTTGGCAGAGGATCAGTGCTTTGGGAAGGATACAAAATAAACAGAGTAACACAAACTAATCTTCCCTGCTGCTCTCCCACCAGAAAACACAACTTCATGCATGCAGCAGCTTATTCTAAGTAAAACTTCATGACTTTCAATAAGACAGTGAACATGTGCCGTTCTCAGCGTGTAGGCGACACAGGCTTGGACTTGTGTGTGATTAAAGTGCAAATTAAGTGTAACAAACAAGCTGGACTGTGTCCTAATGAGTAGCCATGCTACTGGGTTGTTGTTGTTGTTGTTTTTAATCAGTGAGATATTATGTTTATTCATTGAGTTTGCTGTTTGGTCCTGGCAGCTTACAGGTTGTGTTCCCACGAGTCATTTCCACCTGTTAGAGGAATCTAACGGCTGCGACGCGTTAATGTGTGCAGAACCAGTTTTTCACAATTATGTGAGAAACGAGTGTGTGTGTGGTTTGAGTAAGCAGTCGGGCTGCTTTTCTGTTTGACACCAGCAAGCTTTCAGTTTTTGCATCGACTGCAAACTGCACACAAAATGTGCCTAAGGAAAGCCTTTTATTGGCTGAACTGTTGGGGCAAAAAACATTTAATATGAGCAAAGAATATTGAACATTACTGTAAAGTATATGACAAATGTTTTAAGGTTCTCTTCTGTGTTGCAAAAAACCCAAACAAACAAAGACCAGTCGTCTCAGTTTTCCACAATCCAGACAAACACTTGTTGTCCTTTGATGAAATTGTTGCCCACAGCAAGTTTTTTTTTTATATTTACAAATGAGAGATTTTATTAGAACAGCAAAACTAGTCCTTGTCCATTTCTGGCCCATCAACTCGAAGAAATGATGGTGAAAGATTGTCAGGGAAGGGGCCTGATTTCTAAAATGTATAATGAACTGGTGGCTGCCTCTCCAGAAACGTCAGCAAAGAAGCTCGAGTTCTGGAGAGAGGACTTACAGGAGAAATATTCATATTAATAAGAAATATTAGAGATGCATTTAGAACCAAAACTTTTTCTGCTGGTTATTTATCCAGCTGTCACATAAGGGCTGCTGGTGGCCAACAGAGTGATTGCAGTTGCTTGGAAAGAGGTGGATCGACCAAGGATAGAATGGATTTCAGAATTAACATCAACTCTGAGGTTAGAAAAGATCACCACGCAGGGGAGACTTGCCCCGGTTGGTGGAAAATTTGGGGATGATGTTTATTGCTTGGTATTGAATGACTACTTTCTAATGTACGTGTAACCTGCGAGTGTGAGTCATATATGGTGGGAGTCGCACACAGCCCCCCCCCTTTATGGTGATATATGCACTATTGCAGTATGTGTAGTTCGTAGTGTAAGTTCAGCATCTTGTTTACGTTTTAGTGGTCGTGTACAGGTGTTATGTTTGAAGATAAATAAACACACTGTTGGAAGAAAAATCCGTTTTCCATATAGTTTTGTTGTTTATCATAGTTAATATTATATTACAGAGATTAATAGATGTAGTAATTACATTTTCCATTTTAGCCATCAGCAAGTTTTGGTCCACCACGATTGGTCAGACGGTCCACTTGATTTGTGCGATTCCTCAATGCGATGTTAGAGCTGAGCAAGCTGTCAGTCTCCATCACTTCTGTTCAACGAGGTGCATGAGAGCACAGCGAACGTAAGGTAGGTCGGTTGTGTTGAGAGATTAGATTGGCCAATACAATGTCAGTAATGAAAAATTAACAAATGGCTGGTGCCGGTACTTGTAGGGCCGATGCAAAGTGGACTTTCAAGCCGGCCTATAGTTTCTAAAATTATATCGACAAGGAAAAAACCAAAAGTATATCGGCCACAAGTGCATGCAATGAGCAAATGCCCGGTACGCCAGATCTGCAGTCCAGAAAAGGTCACGGCTGAGTGATTTTATGATACGAATGAGAAGTTGTGTACTAACTAAGTTTGTAAAATTAATGGGGCTGTATTGCTACTGCCAACAAGGGCTTAAGTAAACTTCTGTCACGACATGAAATGTGTACGGTCCCCGTTGTCTGCCAGTGACATAGACATTGTGAGATGTTACAGCACAGCTGCTTTCATGTTTTGTATGAAAGAATAGGAACAAAGACTGGTGACAGGCCATGAAGGGGATCTGATAGCGTCTGAGTGAAGGAGAGAAGCGTAATTAAAATGTCTGTAACAACAAAAATACCTTTTAAGTTTATGCAGGTGAGAGGAACAGAAACTGAGGGCTTCATGCTCATGACTTTGGGTTATGGGATCTCATTCATTAGCACTGTTACTTCTTTGGTGACCTCTCTGTTCAAAAGTGTGTCTGTAAAATATTGTTTACTGCAGGATGAACAGGTTAGCAAGCTGTACTCTGGTGGATTTACAGTAAAGAGCAGTGTGTTGGACAGGTTCAATTCAATTTAGTGTTATTTATACAGCACCAAACCACAACAACAGCAGGCTCAAGGCACTTCATATTGTAAAGTAAAGACACTATAGTATTACAGAGAAAAACCCAACAATCATACAACCCCCTATGAGCAAGCACTTTGGCGACAGTGGGAAGGAAAAACTCCCTTTTAACAGGAAGAGGAAGTTGAGGGGAGGAAGACAAAGCAAAGACCCACTGTGGAAGAGAGGCAGAGATTAATATTGACTAGTAATTAAATGGAGAGAGGTCTATTAACAAACACATGAGTGAAGAAGAAACACCCAGTGCATCATGGGAATCCCCAGCAGCCTACGTCTATTGCAGCATAACTAAGGGAGGATTCAGGGTCACCTGGTCCAGCCCTAACTATATGCTTTAGCAAAAAGGAAAGTTTGAAGCCTAATCTTGAAAGTAGAGATAGTGTCTGTCTCCTGAATCCAAACTGGAAGCTGGTTCCACAGAAGAGGGGCCTGAAAACTGAAGGCTCTGCCTCCCATTCTACTTTTAAATACTCTAGGAACAACAAGTAGGCCTGCAGAGCGAGAGCGAAGTGCTCTAATAGGGTGATATGGTACTACAAGGTCATTAAGATAAGATGGGGCCTGATTATTTAAGACCTTGTATGTGAGGAGCAGGATTTTGAATTCTGGATTTAACAGGAAGATTTAACTCTTTCTAGTCCCTGTCAGGACTCTTGCTGCAGCATTTTGGATTAACTGAAGGCTTTTCAGGGAGTTTTTAGGACTTCCTGATAATAATGAATTACAGTGATAGTACCAGGTACTGTTTAGTACCTACCTAACTGGGACACGTTCATCCTCCAGCTTCACTGTTTATGCTATGCTAACATAGCTGTGTCACTAGCAATCACGTAGCACATCATTATATACCAGCTAGCCCAACTTCAGTAACCCTACAAACATCTCTGCTGTTTAGTTTTCTGTCTTCATTTATATTGGAAGTGATAGCAGAGCTGTACGTTTGAATTTTTCATTAATCTCTCAGTCAGAACATGCTATATCATGTTTAGGTGGAAGCTAGCGAGCTAACTTCCTGCTAACTTCTAACTCCGTTAAATTTAATAAATCCTGTTTTCATGGATGCCTGGATGTTAAGCTTAATTGTTACACCTGGTAAAGCAGCAACACTGAACATTTTATTACAGATGAAAGAATTTAGACAGTTTTTAACTCTCATTGATGTCGCAGTGTTCGTTTGACTTTGGGACCTGAAGCGGAGTTTGGGCCCAGACAAGTACTGACATCAGATTTAAAGACCGGATAGGATATTATGGTCGACAGTATCGAACGCTGCACTGAGGTCTAGCAGGACAAGCACAGAGATGAGTCCACTGTCAGAGGCCATAAGAAGATCATTTGTAACCTTCACTAAAGCTGTTTCTGTGCTGTGATGAGCTCTGAAACCTGACTGAAACTCTTCAAATAAACCTCTGCAGATGATCTGTTAGCTGTTTGACAACTACTCTTTCAAGGATGTTTGATATGAAAGGAAGGTTGGAGATTGGCCTATAATTAGCTAAGACTGCTGGGTCTAGAGATGCTTTTTGAGTAAAGGTGTAACTACAGCCAGCTTGAGCTCTGACTGTTTGTCAGCCTGGCTACAGTGCTGAAGAGAAACCTGGGTTTGTTCTTATTTTCTTCAATCAGTGATGAATAGTAAGATGTTCTGGCTTTGCGGAGGGCTTTCTTATAAAGCAGCAAACTATTTCTCCAGGCTAAATGATGATCTTCTAAATTTGTGACACGCCATTTCCTCTCCAGCTTACGAGTCATCTGCTTTAGGCTGTTTGAGAATTATACCACGGAGTCAGGTACTTATGATTTGAGGCTCTATTTTTCGGGTAGTTCACGAGTAGCTGCTCTGTGTTGGTACAGGGCATTGAAGAAGATAACAGCACTCTCAGAAAGACGTCTAATGTGATTAAATCTGTTCCTTTTAGGTTTTTTCTTGTTTTTTTTCTTTACGTCAAACACTTCCCATGAGGGTTATTAGCTGGGTGGGGCTGAACTACTCATGAGTTGTTTCCTGTGCAGTCCCTGCATAATACTCACTGGCACACACACATCTGCAGCTCACCCTGAGCTCCAACATGGTATTAAATGTTGCTGAATTTCTGAGTGATTCCCTCCAGTCTGTTTCATTTTTTTAATGAACTATTTGTTTGATCACAGCATGGAATAATCAGCTTGGACTGTAAGGCTTTGCTCTTTTTTTCCTGTTTCCTTGGGCAGAACAAGCTCAAACTCTCGTTATCTCGTAACAACAACTTGACAAATAATTGTCATCATCTTGTGTCCTACCCAGTTTGTGTCTCCATCACATATTTTATCCATGTTCCCACTGGAAGTGGCAGAAAGTCATTCACTTTGGTCTTTAGTCACCAGTTGCTTCCAGTGTGGACCTTTAACATTTATTTATTGTTACTTGAGTGTACTTAATTTTTATGTTGATGTCCTCTACGACATCACAGAAAGATTCAGCAGTAATGGTCAGATTTGGTTTATGCACAGAGAATAGTTAATAGTTGAGAATAAATACAGTACTGTGCAAAAGTTTTGAACCTCTCTTCTTTTTATTTTGCACAGACAATGGGACATGGGTAAGTGAAACATGGGAAAAGCAGGTTTCAGGAACAGTTCTCAGGTCCGGACGGAGTTTCCAAAGGGATTCTTTCGCTGTAGGCGGCCTTTATTCCATTCTTTGAAATGATGTCACGCTCACGTATTTCAGCATTGCTGAGGCCTCGGCTCCTGGGAAGACTTTTCTGTTTGCTTGTTCTCCCCGTGTCTCCGTTCTCTTGGGTACTCCCACAGTCCAAACACATGCAGTTAGTGGGGATAGGTTAACTAGTAACTCTAAATCGCCCATAGGTGTGAATGTCAATGGTTGTCCTCAACTTTATTAGTGCAAAACACCCCATCAATGTATTTTCACTTAAACAAGCAGCTGTTTTATGTGCATTAAAGTTATATAAAAATGTAACAGTGCAAATGCAAATTCCTGTCTGACAGCTTGACCAAAAGGCATTTCCAGTGGAAACTGGCCGACATATCCTCAGCATAACCATGTATAATATCCACAGAACTTAAAAAGAGGTTATACACACACAATACGGTAACATTATGTTGAAGCACAGTACGTATCACTCCGCGAGGCTCCGCCTACGACAGCCGTAATGCTCCGACAATCCATCAAGCGGTGCGGCTTCGTAGCTCAGCAAAGTCGTACTGAAACATTTGAGAGATTTTCGAGCGCCGTGCACATAAAATCGTTTCCAGGTCAGTAAACACAACCAGAGTTCATACATAAGGCACACGGGATTATAAGCAGGGGTGCACATAAGTGGTCTGCAGGTGTGCATTCGCTGTCAAAATAAAAGACGTGCACCAGATAAGACGTTGCGACGCACGTTTGCGTCCATATAAAAAGCACTGTTTTTGTCCGCTAGAGTGGACATATTCTGCACCAAATCTCTGTGCGTTCATAATTTGCTCACCTCCTGCAACCACTTTCCCGAGAATACGCGCTTCTTTTGTGGTTCGCTCTCCTTCTGACATTTCTTTGGAGGTAGAGGAACACCAAAGTAATTGTTTAAAGGAGCTTCTTCAACATCTTTAAGAGTTCTAAACAAATGTCTGTCCTCCTCCAGAAAATCTTATGTATGCAAACACGCGTTTTAACTTCTTATCCGGTGTGCGTCTTTTATTTTGAAAGCGCATGTGCACCTGTGGACCACTTATGTGCACCCCTGCTTATAAGGACACTGTCGATTTTCAGACAAATCAAAGGATTGATTTTAAGTGCGCCGTATTTTCCAAACAACACGGTAATAACGACGGCCCACTAGCATGCGCTACCAAAAATAGTGCTTTGTTGTGTATCTGACGGACGAAAGCTAAACCAGTTCCACCACTGAAGCTGCAGCATTTTTACAAACCAATTCTGGTTCATCTGTTTCATTCAACGATCCGCTTTCACTCTTCCCATTCTGCGTCGCCGCCATGCTTTTTCCACCATGTGCGTATGAAATCAAAGACACTGCACATGCGCGTTTTATTCTCGCCATATTTCATTTTCTTACCGTTGCCCAACATTACACCGGTATCACTTTGAACGGTATGATATGGCCCAGCCCTAATTCAGATGACCTCTTCTAGCATCCCCATGGTTTCAAGTGTTTGTGTATTGTTAAGCGTGGTTGTACCTCCACTTGGAGCTGTCCGTACGCATGATTTGCTTAAGAGCGACTCGTCTTAGACAATCTGTGATCTTAACAAAGGCGGGGCGAGTAAAAGCCCAATAGTGCACGGCTGCAGGGAGAAGGATCGCAATGAAGGAATCGAGAAACTGAAAGATTGAATTTCTGATGTGTTTTCTTCTTATCACAAGTTTTTTTTCTGTCTTGACTGATAAGAGTGTCCTGTGTGAATTAACTTTAATATTCTGCAGACTCAGAGCAGCACGAAGGGGGAGGTCTGTGTTTGAGCTTCAGAGCTCCATCACTCAGCTCAGTGCTGCTCATGTTCTCCGTAACTGAAGAATGAAAGTGTTTTGTCATCTACTAAAATAAGTGTTTGGAAAAGTGTCACAGAGTGTGCGCTCTCAGCCAAGGATTATCCTCCTGTTCAGAATAGATTTAGCAGGGTTGATATTTCCTTTTGACTTCCAGCGCTCGCAAGAATAAACCAGTAATTAGCGTCTTTTTGGAACCTTTTATGAGTTAGATTTTCCTATGGCTACGTCACAAAAGAAAAGGTTTGCATATGCAGGACTAAAAACGTGCGACTGAGAAAACTAATCGTAACTAATTTGAACACATGTCAGCGATCTGGTTCACGAGGTTAAGTCTCATCTGCTGGTTTGTTTGCAGAGATTTGGAATCAAAGACAGCTTTCACATTTGAACTCGTGCTGTTCTCCATCAGATCTACAGCTTTCCAACACGTTTTCATTAAGTTTTTGCTGAGTGGCCAGTTCAGCCTGTCATAATGTCTTTAGCAGTTTTTCGCAGTATTGTCGTTGCCCTGTCGGGCATTCAGGCAGAACGAGGGCAGATAGTAGTTTGAAATTGATACCATGGATGTATTTCAGTGACCTCGGGCTCAAGGTCAAAGGTCAAGTTTTCTGAAAGTCTTCTAACTATGATAACTCGAGAGCAGGAGGAGCAGCACGGGCAGCTGCCAGTATATTCCCTTTAATTCCTAGTGTTAGTGGTAGTACTATTAGAAACGATTAGCTTAAAGCTGCCTGATGCAGTGCTGCGTACGTTTATCGTCTTGTTCCCGCTGAGCCTCAGGAAGTGAGGTCAGAGCGGCCTCAGGAAACACAGTGAAGAGTCTTACTGTGGCGTTCGTCTCGTTTCTGTCTGGGAGTCGGTGCTGTTTTCCCCTTTGCTGGTTTTCATGGCTTGTTGTTATTTTTGTCCTGTCCTCCTGTGCAGGCAGGTCACAGGGCTGGTTGGCTACACAGAGCATCTGTGTAGTTGCTGCTTTTAACCTTGGTGCGGACACTGTTGTCACCAGACTTTTAAGCACCACGCTTCTCAGTATTCAAACACATCTGTCACCCCAAATAATGACATTACAGACTGTCACATGATAGAGTATCCTTGCCAGAGACCTGGTACACAGTTTAACAAGTACTCCCCTGCATATGTGTGGGTATGAGTGTTATGAGGAGTCCTACTGCCTTTCTCTATCCTGAAGATGCTCTCTGTAGTATTTTTGTGCCTTTACTTAAAGTAAGAAATGTTTTCATGTGGCTCGCACGTTTGTACGAGTACAAAAGAATATCAAAGCCGGAGGAAAAAAGCTTCCTGATAGATCGACGGGGAGCGCTTTGTTTGCAGAAGTGTTGATACAGCAGCTAGTTGGGTTTGTCAATTAACCGTGTTGTTCGTTTGCATTGTTGCACAGTCCTGCCACATGTTCATGTCACTTACAGGAATACCTTAATAGAAAGAGCAGGACTGCAGTGTTGTCTGTGTTTGTGCTCCTGACTTTAGTTTTATTCATATAGTGCAATAACAGGCACTTTATATTGTACGATCAGAATCAGGAAGCCTCCTATGAGCAAGCACTTGGTGACAGTGGGAAGGAAAAACAGTTGGAGGCAAGTGAAGAGAGACGGGACCAAAGATGGACCAGTGAAGAGAGTCAGAAATTAAGGAAGGCTGGAGTTGGCCTACAAGTAGCCGAGACGGCTGGGTCAAGACGTGGCTTTTTAAGTGTGACAGTTGCCACCCTATGGGAGTGTGTTATGTAGCCCGGTAACTGAGAGAGGAACAGGTGATGTAGTGACTGAGACTGTGCAATATCCTTGAAATTTGTTGACTTGCAACGACAGGTAAAATAATTCACAGCAACCGGAAGTTAAAGTTATCACAAAATGCAGAAGCTGTTGAAGTGGATGCCAAAGGCAGCGTAAAACACAGTTAATGATAGATGACCTGACATATCCACTAAATATCTGCAGTTAGTTATTTATGTGCAAAGGGCTTATCCATCCATCCTGTCTGCACACACCCAGGTCCAACTCTGTGCTTTGTTCACCAACCGCCCATCTGGACCTGCTGTTTTTGGCACTTTTGTGGGGAAAACTACATTTGAAGAGTAGAATATGAGTAAAATTGTGATACCAGACGAGGTTTGACTTGTTCTTTTTCCCCCTCAAAACGTGAATTTGCAGATTAGTGATTAACAAAGGTGCTTCGTAGGAGTTTTGCATGTTTCTCACACGAGAACATTTAGATGTTTTTTCTCTTCTTTACTTGCTCAGTAAGACGGAATCAAACACTGAATGCTGCCGGTGGATTATGTAACGCTTATATCCAACAGCGACGCTTGGATAGTCGAAACTAATCACAGCAGGTAAGACCAGCATGTTGAGTCCGTACTGACCGATAACAGTGTCAGAGAAACTTTTGATGTATGTGGATAAAATCAGCAAACATCAGGAAAATGAATGAAATTCCAAGGTTTATTTCTTTCGTGGGTTATTTGAATTACATGATTTCAAATCATAATTTCAAGGTTCAAGGTTCTTTATTTGTCACATGCATAGTTATACAAGTATAATACACAGTGAAATGTAGCCTGACACGCTCCTCGACATGTGCAAAAATTGGGGGGGGTGTAGAGGAAGAACATTATTTATATATATATATATATATATACACACATACACACATATACACTGGGTGAATGTGCAGTAGTAGCAGCAAGCAGGTGAATTCTGTACATTAATATGAATAGATATCTGACTATTTTACAGGATAGACAATATAAACATATTTAAAATTAAAGGAATTTGAAATGTACATTGTTCCTTGGTTTAGTGTCTGGAAGAGTCCTGTCTCAGTCAATTATAGATGATGTGAGAGGGCGGGTGTGTGTGTTTAGGGCCCGGATGGCTTGGGGATAGAAGCTCCTCTTGAGTCTCTCTGTCCTTGCCCGGAAGATGCGGAACCTTCTACCAGATTGCAGAAGTTGGAACAGTTTGTTGCCAGGATGGGACGGGTCCTTCAGTATCTGCGCTGCTCTAGTCCGGCATCTCCTGGTGTAGGTGTCCTGAAGCGGGGGGAGAGCAATCCTGCAGCAGCGTTCTGCTGTACGGATCACTCTCTGGAGAGCTTTTTGGTCCTTCACACAGCTGTTCCCGAACCACGATGTCATGTTCTGTGTGAGGATGCTCTCCACAGCGCCTGTATAGAAAATCCTGAGGATCTTTGGAGAGACCCTGAACTTCCTCAGTTTTCAGGAATAACTGATCAGGATATAAAATAATAAAGAGAGAATTTCACATAAACATTATAATTTTAAATATTAGGTTAACAAATGTGTGATTTTTATCTGAAGAATGTAAATGTATAGTAACATAACAATAATAGCCATAAGTCTGTGAAGGTTCTCAGTCATCCAGCTCATCGTAGTCTAAGGAACTTGGAAAGGAAAGCGTCTGGACTTCTTTAAGTTGCTTGAAGACGTTTCACCTCTGATCCCAGAAGCTTCTTCAGAACTGAAGAAACTTCTCCCACTTGTTAATATTCTAGTTTAATTTTAGTTTCCTTCAGTGTTCGGCCTGATGGCTTAGAATGAATTAACAGCTTTTACTCGGGTATCGTCCCTGAATTTCACATCGGTGCATCGACACTCTACCTCTCTTTCCTCTCTCAGACTTGTGTCCCACCGGGCTACAGGCAGGATGAATAGGTAATCTACCCAGGCTGGCCAGGATTACCTGATGAAGGGGATCTAAGCTGCTATCTGTGAAGCTCGTGAATTTCTCTTAGTGCACACTGGCAGCTTCCAGGCCTCCTTAACGATGCTAGTGTGTGTTTAGAAATGCTGCTGTTTAACTGAGCGGCTGCCATAGTCAGTGTGCAGGTAGGCTCGGTGTGAGAGAAGTCGTGCTCTCTGACCTGCTCCCCTCTGCACAGCCCGTAAGTGAAGCTGCTGTTTGAAGTTTGTTTGCTGCTACAGTTTCTTCACCACTGAAGTAAAATAAAACCAAAGTGGGCGGGTGGTCTCGCTCAGAGCTTAGGAGAGCTGTGTGCGTAGATAAACACCGAAGTGTGAGTTGAGGAGTTACCCTTCGTATCGTCGCACACTTTTAGGAGCCCACATTAAAAGGCAGTTAGAGACCTGCATGAATCATCCACACAGTCACAAGTCTAAGTGGCTGTAACTGTAATTCAGCGGCTTCATTTGGCACTGAAAACAAATACCCAGGGTATCGACTGGATTCAATGTGTTCACACAAAGTTGGTTAAAAACGTGCAAATGTAAGCCGTGGTTTCCCTGCACGTTCACATGAAGAGGGTGGAGCATCTGCCCAATCACAGATAAGGATACGTGTAGAACGGCTGATTTTACAAAAGAAGACCAAAAACTGTAATATGAGAAAACACATAAAACAGAGTATACGTAATAAAGCTGTTGCAGACAAATCAGTAGTGTTTCAGGAGAGTGATGGCGCCGTATGAATGTGTGAGCACTTTGGTCAGCAAGAGTGGAAAACAGCTGCTATATTAATAACGACTGTTGCTGTTTGAAGCCAGGAAGGAAAACGTGCACAAATACAGACGGATCGAGACACAGGAGAGTCTGGTGGATTATAATAGAGTAAATTTATTTATTTCATTAAATAAATGTTTTTAAAGTTTAAGTCTGAAGGTTCTCAGACATGCAGGTCATCATGGTCTAAGGGGCTTGGAGAGACAAGTGTCTTGACTGGTTTAAGTTTCCTTCAAGACGTTTCAACCGAGAAGCTGCTTCTTCTGCGGTGAGTGGTGGAGATTTGAAGCCCTAAGTGTCCCCAAGAGGGTCCTGGACCCCCTCTGAGCCACGTTTGTTGGCTGATTGAGACCTACACCGTTTCCACACCTTGGCTCGTGGGATTAGGTAGAGGATCAATAGGTTGTCCATGAGCTCTTTGGAAAAGCCAGTTTATTTTTAGTTTAGACTCAGTCTATAATCATTAAGTATAAATAGATCCTCTCCTCTAGAATCAGATATAGACCAATAAAATTGCCAAAATGCTTGCAGTCAGCGTGGAACTCAAAGTCTCATCTAAAAAGTAAAAACACTTCATCTTACTGTCTGCTCACAGATGTCTGAGGGATTACACAACTGCTGATGCTATTTTCCACATAACTGGTAGAGTCGGTGATTTCCAACTCCAGGCCTCGAGGGCCGGTGTCCTGCAGGGTTTAGATGTGTCCTTGATCCAACGCAGCTGCTTTAAACGGCTAAATGACCTCCTCAACATGTCTTTGAGTTCTCCAGAGGCCTGGTAATGAACGAATCACGTGGTTCAGGTGTGTCGACACAGGGTGAGATCTAAACCCTGCAGGACACCGGCCCTCGAGGCCTGGAGTTCCCACCGCTGGTTTAAACTGACAGTCCAAACAGCTGTTTAGAAAATATATTTCTTGCTATCAGATTATCACACAGGTGACTGCAGAGTAAACACTGACCAGATGACACCAGTGCCATATATTATCACACATAGATGTTCAGGCAGCTAATCGGTGGAATTAATTAGATATAATTAAAAGTGTGCAATGTTCAGCAACACATACATCATCTGTTTCTTATGGAAAGGAACCAGAGCAGTAATTCAGCTCTTTGTAAATGCAGCGATGAATACTCCGGTGGAGTTATGTCCTTTGAATTCTTGTTATAATTTTCACCACTGCATGTGTAGGACATACTAATTCAGTCATAGTCGGTGACATATCTCACCTCTGCACAGACGAGCTGTGCTCGGGGAAGAAATGGTTTCATTGGCAGGTTCTCTGTCTCTGCACGACTGCTTCTTTATATTCACAGCTACGGGCAATTTAGAGTTACCGGTTAACCTAGCTGCATGTGTTTGGACCGTGGGAGGAAGCCGTAGAGAACCCACACAAACTGCAAACTCCAAACAGAAAGACCTGACGGTGGAATCGAACTCGGGACCTATTCATTTAGTTTATTCGGCCTATTGTTGGAACAGAGCCTTGAATTCAGTGAATAAGCTGTAATCTTTAAATATATGAAATGAAGAGTTTGAGAGCTGTCGGTGTCCTGCTCTCATTTAGAAATAAACAGCAGCACTGAAAGAATACAGAGCAGCAAAAATATTCTAAATTAATTGAGATCATCAGATTTCTGCAGCTTTACACTTTTGCCTTGTTTGCAGTGGTGTTGCATTTGAATGTCATATTCTAATCTCTGTACCCGACTCCTGTGATAGATTCATTGTAAACGTTTGTATTTAGCGACACATGAAGTGTCTCATTGTTCTGACAACAAACTGAGCCTGAAGCAGGAAGCGAACAAAAGCTGCTCATAACCACTGTTGTGATTCTTGGCATCTCTGAGTCACGTTTTAGGTTCACTCAAAGCCTCTGTGTTGGACTTGCTGCGTCTTACATACCCGTCAGATACATTTTAGAAAGGTTTTGCTTCAAGGATGGATTTTAGTTATTACTTCAGATTAGATTAGATGCCAGTGAATATGAGCGAGCTTTTCAATGAGGTTTTCTTTCTTTTAGAACAGAACTGACGAGTTTAGGAAAAATTGTAAGATCCTAAAACAATCTTCTGGCTTTTAGTCTCTCCAGACATTCCCATCCTTCCAGTTTCCTTCGGGATTAATAAGGTATTCTGATTCTGATCAGCCTCATCTTCACTGTATGTGTACTTCTAATTAGCAAAATACTAGAAATAAGACAGTCTTGATGCTCCGTCATCCACGTAAGTAAATCTCCAAAGGTTGATTCTGTTCATCTGGACGTTTTCAGTGGGAGAAACGTTTCGTCATCATCCAGGTGACGTCTTCAGTCTCAGCCGACTGCAGGTTTCAACCTTATAATCAGTACATTTGCATAATGACTGAAACCACCCACTGAAGGAGCAATGGGCTGGGAGGTCGTTTCTCGTTTCTCCCACTGAAAACATCCAGATGAACAGAATCAACTTTTGGAAGACAGTGAATATTTTTTTTGTACAAATACCATCATTATCTACAAATGCAAAGCAGTACTTTGAGACCTAATGAAGTCTTTGATTTCTTCACAACAGAAAAACCCGATAAAGGACAAAGTGAACATACATACAAATATTAATGCAAGTTGCAAACATAATCTTTTTGAGGTTTACAAACACAGAAATGTATGAAGCACCAGGGTTGAAGTTTTCAGAGTTTTCTTTAGAGAGACTGACATAAATTAAGCAGGTTTGTAACTTAGTGGCACTTCTGTTTTATAAAAGTCAAACAGCTGCACACACAGGGACACAACGCACGCACTGACAAAATTACATCTTTAGTGTTTTTATTTAACATTGAATGAATTATTTACTTCGAACGTACTCATTCTTTGATTTTATATTTTAATATAATCCATCCTCCATTCAGAATGTGTTTCTGTGTGTCTGTAAGGAGGTCGTGGGTAATCTGGTGATCACATTAAAAAAGGAAAGATAAAGGAAGCAGATGCTGAGGAATCCAATGAATAATGGAAAGGCACAGAAAGGAGTTAAAAGGAGTCGATAAATAAAAGGAGTGGTAGAAAATGTGCCTGTGGAAATGCCCAAAATGTTCCTCTGTCAGATTACTGTCAATGCCTTTAGCTCCATCTCCTCATCTCTCAGTGAATCCCCTGTTTTGTATTGTAATCTGTGCCTCTGCATATATCCTTGTTCCTTTGTGCTTGTCTGGTAGTACTACAGATTCTTCTCAGCCTGGATCCTTCTGTGGGCGTTTAAATATTGCGAGGAGGGACTTCCTTCACTAATCGATTTACATAAGAGGTTAAATCTGTGAGTAGGCAGCAAAACAGTCAACTAAACAGAAGCAAGGACAAGCGATGTCCACATAGTATGAAAATAAGCATGTGTGCATTTGTCTTTATGTAGAGGGGAAGAGCATAAAGGTAAGGAGAGGAGCTGTGTCGTAAGAACAGAGAATCACTTTAGTACAAAGACTGGAGAAGAAGTTTTACTTCCACAGATCCCGGTCTGATCTGGATGCACTAATCCGGTCTACTGAGGTCCCCCCTGCAGCCCAGAGGAGCTGCTGCTAAATGTTTCTGTGCCAGATATCAAGGAACACGACTATAGTTCCTGTATCCATATGCCTTAAGGTCACTGCTGTTCAGGGAGCAGAACCAACACAAAATTACACCAGTGATTTTAATGGATCTGACATGCCAACTGATATAAGGGCAACCCAGCAGAGAAAGGGCTGCAGTGGGAGGGGGGCATCAATATTAAACGCACAGTCTCACAGTTGTACTGCCAAAGTTTCACTCGGGTGTCTGATGTCGAAATGCCAGAGAAAGCAGCAGAATTGCATCTCATTTGGTTTTGACTCCAATACTGAGTCAATCCATGAAAACTCCTGTGTTCAAATTCAAAATTAAACTGCATTACAAAGCATGTCTACAGCTTGGTATACGCCTGGTTTCGGTCATTAGCAGACACTGCACACATTGAATCCCACAGGCAAACGGGAGCCATAAAGAGGCCGCAGCCACCACCAACGACTGCAGAGTAAGGCAATAGTAGGCACTGACAGCAAAAGAAGAGAACTCCTTACCATGTTTTAGGGCTGCCACAAACGATTATTTTGATAGTCGACTAGTCACCGATTATTTTTGCGATTAGTCGACTAATCAGATCATCATCCATTGGACGTAAAACGTACAGCTTATTGCACCAGCAGCATCTGCTCTTATATAACTATCATTAGCTTACAGCTTTAAGTGTGTAAGGTCTGTGCTAACTAAAAATAAAGACAAGATGATAGCTTATTAAATTTTAATGAAATTTGCAGATTGTTTCGGTGAAGTTTAATAAACTCCTTGCTATCTAAAATATAACAGGACACCGGAGTAAATTCTGGAGCATCTCACACTTCTGATAATCAGCTGTCTGCTTGACGTTTATTCAGCTGTGTGAAAACTATAACTTTAATCTCAGCCAAACAGATTTACTCAGGAACAAATAAATTACTAAAAAAAAAAGCCAAACAATAACATTTTAAGTTATCTAAGTGACTCATATATATTTAACCCGAGTAGCGAAAGACGGCGGTGGGTTTGAAAACGATTTGCGGGGAGTCCGGTGTTCTCACAGCGCTAGTGACCTAGCCCCCGGCTCGCTATCGAGCTAGTGGGTAACAGACGTCTCCGAAAACGTTGGAGCGCTTTTGAAAATATGCGGTGTCTTGATAAACTGAGCAGATATTTGAGGTTTACACAGCTACATTCTCGGCTGAAAATATGTTAAACGTTTATTTTGTGACCCAGAAAGAATAATAAGAGTAATATTAAAACTAACTAGCTGCCGCCATTGTTGGAAACTGAGCTGGGCTGCGCTATGAATTCTGGGACAGAGCTCTTCTTCTTCGGGGTTTAACGGCAGCTGGCATCCTTGTACATGCAGTGCTGCCATCTTCTGTTTCAGTCCGTTATTACACTCTTAAATCCTGCTACTTATTCCTGCGTCTTTTGTGATCTTACAAAGCTTCAAACGACGCGTCGACTATTAAATCAGTCGTCGACGATTTTGATAGTCGACGTAATCGTGACTAGTCGACAAATCGTGGCAGCCCTACCATGCTTGCAGGATTTCACAGAGGATTTCAAGTTCAGCACCCTGAGACTGTATGATGACTGGAAGGAGACTGAACACTAGTGAGAACCACTATCCAGGATGGAAAACAAAGATCAAACCCAGTACATCAGGAAGATGGCCCCAACCGACCGTATGCTCAGTGAATACCTCAGGCTGCGGAAACTCAGGAAAGAGGAGGATAGTAGGAAAACTAGCACTTGGTACTGTTGCACATCAGGGAGACAGGGCGAAACTTACAATTGTGTATGCGATGTGTGTGTCTGTCTGCATGTGTGTGGTCACCTGCAGAGACCACGTTGTAGAGTCTGACAGCAGTTGGAAGGAAAGACCTGCAAAATCTCTTTACTATAAATGATTGCTCAGTGAAGACGCTGTAGCCCTCCTGTGGTGTCGGTCTGTGAGCACCTGTGGTTGGGCGTCTCCCGTTGGTTCCATGCTTACAGCAAGTACAGCGCTGTGTATCTGACTTCAGCAAGGATAAATCTGTTTTGAGTAGACGAGTTGAAAAAGATGGTGCATGTTTATCCCGTAAGCTTAAATCAGCTCTCTGACAGCATGTGCTGTCCATGGTGCTGATCACACAGAGAGAAAGTGAGAATTTGCTTGGTAAAGGAACTGTGTTTATGCAGTGCCTTGTACATAATGGCTTCTATAGAGTTGGGTGGTCCAGAATATCCTTCAGTCACAAAGCTTCACAGAAACATGTGTGAGTGTTCGCAGAGTTTAACCCGTGGAACTATAAAAACCTTTTTCTTTGGTTTCTGGATGATTTTTTTTCCTGCTGTTTAGTTGGTGACTATTAAACTATGAAGGCTAAAGGATGTCTTGGGATTTATGCTTCAGTGGGAAAATCTATGTCGTTTCTGTGTCAAAATTTCTCACCCCTGTGAAACCCTACAGCGTGACCTCACAAATATGTGACAGCAGAAGTCCAAATCAGGTCTGTTACCTGCAGTGTGTTCAAGAGGAGCACTGTTACTGAGCTGGGCCTGCTCACGGTGTGTTTTATGACTTCATAAAGAAAGTACATTCATCTTCAATAGAGATTGACAGACCACGTGACTTTCGTGCATTGCATGCCGGGAACTCGTGGCAAAACAATCCAAGTACCGCATCAAATGCAAGCATTTGCAGCACCGCAAAACGCTCATTCTCCGGTTCCAATAAATTCTTGCTTTTTCTTTGCCCCCCAAAAAGGTCATGTACAAAACAAAGGAGAACAATGCCGGTCCGTACAAAGACAGACTTGATGAAAAGTCAAAGAAAAGATACGAGGGGAAAAAAATCAAACCAGTGAAAGGGTCAGACCCTTACGAGCACACAGAGGGACAAAAGACGTCAGCGTGCTGCCCAACTTTCACTACACTCATATTTATAATCATACGGTTCTTGGAGTGAGTGCATACACTCATGAAGTTTAGTAACTTCAGGTCACTGCAACAAGCCCAGGTACAGTTTACCGACGGATGGGTACAGGACCTTGAAATGCACCGAACGAAAGACCATCGTACGTATCATAAGTTTACCAGTCTCACAAATCGTCGTCATAAATACACATTCGTTAACCGTTTATTAATAGGACCTTTGAGCTCAACGGTAATTAATTAGTAGTGGAAATAATTTCTGGTTCATTACAGAAATGTAGCAGTGACAATAATACTGTATGCTGTAATCGCACTGGGCAATTAGTGATACAAAACAACTGTTTTATCCTGTGAATAAAAGTATATGTTTTTGTCAATGTACCATAATAACAGAAGCCAAACGTAATATTGTGTCAGGACAATTCACTATTTATGCACAATAAACAAAGGAGCATAGCGCCACAATTTCTGTTCAGCGCCAGACTTGTAACCTATATCACCAATTATGTTAAGAAAAATGACGCATTAACTACAACAGCAGACTGACCTTTGTGTAAATGCTTGGAGCAGACTAACCTGTGAGCTGGAGTGTTCTGGGACGTTATATTTGGTCTTTGAATGGCTGCAATCCAGTCACCTCTTTGTTACTTCGGAAACATGGCTCGAACAATTTCTCTTCAACGACGTAATCCGATAAAACCGATCTCTTTACCCGTCGGCTTCCCGTGGCTGTCATGCGACCGGCTATTGCAGTTAATAATACAACAGCTTCTTGTCATTTTTGTGTTTCTTTTTATCGCTGTGTGACTGATTTCAATTGAAAGCCTGCGTGCGCTAGTACCTCTTGCCACGAGTTCCCAGAATCCTTTGCGGTTTTACCCCTGAATGACGTCACATTTTCAATCTCTATAAGATAGGAAATACGGCACGTGTGCGTACGTAGGAATGAATTTGGATTGTGTGTTTGAGGCTGGAAGGAAACAGAGATGGGAACAGAAGAGTTGCTCATAGGTTTCATAGGGCTGCACAGTTTACACGCTGTTCATATCTGCTGACTGTACGATCATATGAACATTTGACTGTGTCTGCCTGCATCGTGCAGACCTGTGCACACGGAGCAGTCACAGCATGGCTGACTGACCTTCCTAAAGTTTCTGTTTATTTGTTTCTCCATGTTAAACTATGCCAGTGTCGTCGTCACTGCTGCTTTTGTTTGTCAGTGTTTTGGTTGAAAAACTGGGGCTGCTTATTCATGCGCCGCTCCTGAATCCGTTTATATTGCAGGTCTACAGGTCTGTACGGAGCCGTGCATTGTAGGAATCGAGGATTCGTTATTAGGGAATTATTCCAGTTACTCGATGAATGGTAACAGAGATGGCAGCTAAATGGCTGAAGTCACAGAGCATGTTTATCATGGTCATCAGCAGCTCAAAGATGAGAGCAGCTTCACTGGCTCCCGGTTAAATTTCGCATTCATTTTAAAATAATTCTTTATACATTAAGGCTGTTCATCCCCTCTCTCCACCATACCTCTCTGATTTGGTACAGATGAACTTCCCATCCCGGTGCCTCAGATCTTCATCCTCTCTCTCTCTCTGTTCCTTCCTGTCTGATTACAACGGGGGAGGGGCTTCTAGTTGCTCTGCCCCTCGACTTTGGAATTACTCACCCCCCTGACCTCACAAACATTACTCACCCCCCTGACCTCACAAACATTACTTCATTCCCTCAAAACTCACCTGTTTAAAATTGCTTATGTTTAAGGCTACGTCTACACGTACACGAGTATTTTTGAAAACGGAGATTTTCAGTTTTCGTTTTAAAAAATAATCCCGTCCACACGTAAAGGCAGAAATGAAGGAAAACGCTGCTAGGAACATGCCAAAGCAACAGGTGGCGCTATATTCCTAACCGTGTAGAAATGTTGGCCAATCAGAAGTCTAGAAGCCTCGGCGGGAAAAAGTAAACAAAGCTGGGGCGTAGAAGCAGAACCGAGTGGTATGTGTGGAGGGACAGTAACTGTGTGTGTGTATGTAAGCATTTAAACACTGCAGAGAGTCAAATTAACAGTAACAGTATTGTAGAAATTCATTTCACCGAAACAATAACGTGGCGCACACCTTTGACGCTGCGTTTTCTGCGTTTTTCTCGTCCACACGTAAATGCAAAAACTGAGTTTTAGAAAATATCCACCCTGGCTGGAGTTTTTAAAAAATCTCTGTTTTCAGTGACCAAAAACGGCGTTTACGTGTGGACGAAAGGTGCAAACGCATAGAAAAATCTGCGTTTTCAAAAATACCCGGGTACGTGTGGACACAGCCTAAACCTCTGCATCCTTTTAACTTTTATCTGTTACTCTTATTATTGTTATATTGTGTCTTTGTTGTACAGTGTCCTTGGGTGCTCTGAAAGGCGCTATTTTTTTTAAATAAAATGTATTATTATTATTTGTATTTATTTCGTTTTTATTCTGATGGTCCCATTGAGTAATGTTATTCATATATTTAGTCCATCTTTCCCTCATGTTATCCTATTTCCATCCTGTCCTCACATTGTCCTACATTTTCCCTCAGGAGTGTTATTTATAGGTGCAGATGGTAGGTTTGGTTTGTTTGGTCTCTCAGAGTATTTGAAGTTAAATTGCCTTTGTGTAGAGAATATTGTATGTAAGCAGTGTGGGTTAGTTAAAAGGTGATAACACCAGTTACTGTTCTGACTTGAACTTGTATTTGGGGTATATAGACCCGTACCCCATCATGCAGTGGTTATGTTTGTGGACTGATCCCATAGGCTGTCTTTTTTTATTTAACGATCCTGGGAATAGGAGTCCTTGGCACAAAAATGCTCTCAGCGCAGACCTTTGTGTTCCCGGCTGCAGTCGAGGGTCCGTGCTGAAAAATGCTCATCTTCAATAAGGGTTTGGACTTGGCCTTATTTATACTGTGAATATTTGAGTTTGTGCCTTGATGAGCTGTGTTAGCAGCGCAAGTGGAGCCTACCAAATATAAGTGATTTTAAGCTGGTGGCTAACCAGATACCAACCAGTCATTATCTGATATCAAAGAATATTAAAAGACAAAAGGACAGTTCAAATATTTCATCCATGTTTGCAACAACTGCACAGATGATGACTTTCATCATGTTTGTAGTGTGAAGCTTCAGGTGTTTCTCACATCATTTCCTTTCTGTTCGTTAGAAGGTTTCAGTTGAAACCTCAGTGTTTGTAAGACTGTTCTGTCTTCATTGATCTTTAGCTTTTAATCAGGTGATGAAAGTCAGCTTGGCTGCTGAAGATTTGAAACAGTACAGACTTTATTAAAAACAAACAAAAACTATAAGCAAACTGGTTACACAATGGATTGTTGGGCCTTGAACTGATGATAAATCTGAATTAGGGTTTGTTGTAAAAGCTGAATGTGTCCTGAAGGCCAATCTTCAGAGTCTAGTTTTATCTTATTAGCTACTTTGATCATATTCATAAAAGCTTTGTTATTTAGTGAACTGTGACAGTACAAAAATACATTTTCTTGATATTTTAACTTGGAAACTGGGCATATTTTCATCGAAAGATATTAAAAGATTTTGATGTTGACGGCACTGTGCAGAAACCTGGTACTTGACCTTTTTGTCGAGAAAGGTGGGATTGAAAGACACTGACCTCTCTGTTACATCTGAGACAGGGTCAGTGGTCTTTTATGTTAAAAGGGATACGGAGTTTATGTACATGTGCTTTTTAACTGTAAATCATCTTTATTCTAAAGTAGAGATATAAGTCTAGTTAAGGTGTTGAATGACTCTTCAATTATTCCAATGTCTGAAGTTGTGTGTGGACATGATCCAGCTGTGATTCTGGCAGATTAGTGAGAAATGTGTCGCCAAACATCATCATCCCTGATTCTGAGTAAGAGAAGCTGTATTAAGGATGGTGTAATTATGTTGCACAGAATCACAATTCAAACGCGAATTTGCTTAATTGCTTAATACTGATCAGAGTATAATCAGGTATAAGTTTAACCAATATGAGAATGTAATAATGATTCTAATAACAGGACACTCAGCTGGATACTGTAGCAGTGACAGCAGAGCCATCAAACTCTGGCCAAGCGCTGGACTCATTTATGCCGGGTGAGATTATAAATTCAAGCAGATTGGGATTTCCATTACTTTCTTGATGGATTACAACTTCCATGAGTTCCACAGTTTTGTCCGTGCATTTTAACTTAGAGAAGATTTGGATTTTCACTGCATTCCTGGGGCTGAGTTTCCAGTGGGTGCTGCTTTCCTGCTGGACTGTCATTAAAAACATGAAACACAGAGACGAGTGCTTCTTCAGGCCGGTTCTCTTCTCAGTCTTCTTCCTCTGAAAGATCAGAACAAAGTCAGAATTAGCTCAGAGGACGTTCATTAGATAAGTATAATTAATGATCTGATTCTGCTTTTGCTAAATTGCTTTAATAAAATATCCTGAATTTAAAAAGTTTTATCCTGGACATTCCCTTTTTGACCCTTTGTGAAGCAGTAGAGGGAAAAATCTGATTCGCATAAGTATAAATAGCTCTCACTGGTTACTCCAGCCCTTTGAAAGTAAGAGACTCTTGGAGCTTAGTTATCCAAGCCACTAAATTAAACCCAGTGCCATGGATCTATAGGGGAGCTGCTGTAACTGTGGCTGGTAGCAGGTCTCCTGTTTTTTAGTTTAGTTTTTCAGACTAAGCAGGGTAAACACCCGGACTCTTACAGACAGTTAGAACCAGGGGAGACCCTCACCAGGGGCTGGAGTGAACAGAGAGCCGATCCAGACTTCCTGTGTTGTTCCACAGATCGGCACTTTCAAACAGCTCTGCTTGCTTAACACAGTTTACAAGTAAGCTCACTTACAGTGAATCAGTGCTGTGTACAAATGTTACTTACAAATAGGGATGGGTATTGATAAGATTTTCACGATTCTGATTCCATTTTTGATTCTGTTTAACGATTTGATTCTTTATCGATTCTTTTTAAAAAAGGAGAACACTAAGGTCGATCAGCTCAGAACTTTGTTTTATATCTTCTCTTTGAACAAGATAGAAATTTAGGAGTAACATGGCCTTACAAACCCAACAGTGAGATCTTACGAGATCCACAGCCTCTTCAATGGGGTGTCACAGGGTCCCCAGGAAAATTAATTGTAAATGTAAAATAATAAAATAAATATTCTTCTGTAGCGATAACGAAGTATAACATAAATTATTCTGTAGCAATTACACAAGAATATCCAGTAATGTCCCTGCCTACAATTAAACACATTCACTTACCAAAAATCGGGGCATCTGCTGCGGCAGCCTTTTACCACAAACTGAGTCTCTGCTCGGTGACATTCGTCTATCCTGGCCTGAAAGGAGACGCTACCGGCAGACTGCAGCGAGAACTGCCAGCATCTGAGCCAGACTCTGTCTCTCTCATCATGGTCACTAAATGCACAGTAATGGCAGGTTTGTAATAAGGCAGATCGCGCTAACATAATATGCACTGTTAGTTGATTATTTACCTGCCGCGTTAACGGGAGAGGACGTGCAAACGTTACCGCTGCTGCTGGTTGAGATTCACGAGTCCGGAGCGGAATTAAAAACACGACATTCATTTAAGGTCATCGCGTGTTTTGTGAGCAAATGCTTTTGCATATTCGCAGTGTTTCCTCCCTTAAATGAAATATCTACTTTGCAAGTATTGCAAGTTGCCCTGTTGTCATCCGTTCTCGTAAAGTATAACCAAACTTTTGAGCGTTTGAGCCGCTTAGGCGCCGTGTTTCCTGCCAGGTAAATGACGCTCCGCAACGTGGTGACGTCATTCAGGGCGACTGGAATCGATAAGGGAATAGTTTGCAAAAATGGCAAACGATTCCAAGGAACTGAAACAGTGGGAACCGGTTCTCAACAAGAACCGGGTTTCGATACCCATCCCTAGTTACAAAGTAAGAAAATTAAGTAAAAAGTAAGAAGTAGCAGAACGTGAGTGTGTGTGATCCCCGATTGGCTGATTAAGTTGCTGATAACGCCCCCGTGATGGTTCATGTTTGGGTCACTGTGTGAAGTAAAGATCTCGTTGTAGTCGGATTCACACTTACAGATTGTGCTGCTCAGAGTAGTACTTGACATAATGTAATGACTGTATTTAATATGAGAACATATTTCAGCATTAAACAGAGTTGGACTGTAACCTGCGGGCAGTTTAAACTACATGTAGGTTACAGTCGGCCTGGTTTTCACTCATATTCTCACATTAACTCAGAGACAGATGTTCTTCTCTCTGACCAAACGTGTGAACGTTGGCGTGTTTGGTGTGTAAAGTTTTGTGTGCACTTTCATCTGTGGTGGTCTTGTGTTTGGGAAAGGAGTCACGCTCTCCGCTCGCGCACGCACGCACAACACACACACACACACACACACACACACACACACACACAGAGCTTGTTTTCAAAGAGATAATTACAGGAAAGGGCTTCTTTTGGCTTGAATGCAATTTGATTGCACTTCCATTTCCTCTGCTAGAAATCAAGAGAGTGTGTGTGTGTGTGTGTGTGTGTGTGTGTGTGTGTGTTGTCATGGCAACACACAGAGGCTGACTACTGTAGATTTGTATGACTGATATGTTCAAAACGGAGTAAGTTGAAAGGAGTGTCCTGCCCAGACTGACGTCCATAATTTTAAAGAGACTTTTAATATCCTGATTCTATCTTTTAAAGTCAACGAACATTAAGAGATGATGACATGTTGTAACATTGTTTAACAATGTAGCTGTGAGTTCTAACCTATCAGGCTGCTACATTAAACCAGCTGCTTTATCCAACATGTTTACTTGTTACTTAACTCTTTTCTCATTTCGATATTTTTGTAAATTTCAATGTATTTAGGTTTTGTTTAGACAATACAAGCAAAATGTAAATATCACCTGTGACTTGACTTTCATGTTTTTAGTTTCCTGTAAATTCCAGGATTCCTAATGAAACCTCCTGATAGTAGCTGTTAGGGCTGCCACGATTAGTCGACTATTAAAATCGTCGACGACTGATTTAATAGTCGAGGCGTCGTTTGAAGCTTTGTAAGATCCCAAAAGACGCAGGAATAAGTAGCAGGATTTAAGAGTGTAATAACGGACTGAAACAGAAGATGGCAGCACTGCATGTACAAGGATGCCAGCTGCCGTTAAACCCCGAAGAAGAAGAAGCTCTGTCCCAGAATTCATAGCGCAGCCCAGCTCAGTTTCCAACAATGGCGGTAGCTAGTTAGTTTTAATATTACTCTTATTATTCTTTCTGGGTCACAAAATAAACGTTTAACATATTTTCAGGCGAGAATGTAGCTGTGTAAACCTCAAATATCTGCTCAGTTTATCAAGACACCGCATATTTTCAAAAGTGCTCCGACGTTTTCGGAGACATCTGTTACCCACTAGCTCGATAGCTAGCCGGGGGCAAGGCCCACTAGAGCCGTGAGAACACCGGACTCCCGGCAAATCGTTTTCAAACCCACCGCCGTCTTTCGCTACTCAGGTTAAACATGATATATAAGTCACTTAGATAACTTAAAAATGTTATTGTTTGGCTTTTTTTCAGTATTTTATTTGTTCCTGAGTAAATCGGTTTGGCTGAGATTAAAGTTATAGTTTTTACACAGCTGAATAAACTTCAAGCAGACAGCTGATTATCAGAAGTGTGAGATGCTCGAGAATATACTCCGGTGTCCTGTTAGATTTTAGATAGCAAGGAGCAGACGGCTGAGTTTATTAAACTCCACCCAGACAATCTGCAAATTTAATTAAAATTTAATAAACTATCATCTTGTCTTTATTTTTAGTTAGCACAGACCTGAAACACTTAAAGCTGTAAGATAATGATAGTTATATAAGAGCAGATGCTGCTGGTGCAATAAGCTGTAGTTTTACGTCCAATGGATGATGATCTGATTAGTCGACTAGTCGCAAAAATAATTGGTGACTAGTCGACTATCAAAATAATCGTTTGTGGCAGCCCTAGTAGCTGTCCCAAGTTACAGATTCAGTTAAAGTCCGGTGAAAATTTCAGGCCTTTATCTTTAATAGTTTTTGGCATATTCCTGTTGAAACATTGCAAACGTAAGGTGTGAACCAATGTGCTTTATTTATTTCACTGCTTGACTGTATAACATGACTGCTAACAGATTCTCATTGTGTCTTTTCATGTCATCGACTCCACCGATCCACGTCCTGTCTCAAGGTAAGATGTCTTTAAATACATTTTCCTGTAGTGATGATGATTATTTTTTCTTTCTGCTTGTTAATCTTTATGATCTCGCTTGAAGACAGAGTTTTTGCTTCAAGTAGTCGTACCACCAATCACCGATCACTCTGTGGTGTGGAAAGAGACGTCAAATTAGGAACTTTGTTGTGTTTTCATTGACCTGGAAGGAGAAATTACTCAAATCGTTGCAAGTTTCAGTTGTGTGTATAAAAACAACACACATACATATAATAAGGATTATGAGTTCTAGTAATAAAACACAGTTAGGTCTATAACTTGTTAGACAAAGACACGCCGCAATGGCAGTGTGATCCGAGCGTTTGTGGACGCAGGACTCAGAGTTGCAGAGTTTGAAGTCTGTTGTTTACAGTGTGTAGCAGACAGTCGTCTGTGGAGCGTCCACGCTGCTCATTAATGTTCCAGAAACACAGAAACCCACAAACTGTCTGTAATCCAGAAAACAATCCTCTTTCTGTGTGAGTCTTTCAGTATATTTTGTTGGATGGTATTAAAAACACATCAAAGAACATAAATCTCACATAAATGCCAGATAAAACAATGAATGCATTTCTAAAAATTAAGTGTAGTGAGCTACAGATTAGATCTGTGGTGCAGTAGTGTTGCCTCACTCCATCACCTGGTTGGAGAGGTGGAGTCTGCACGTGTTTGTGTCGGTGCTCTCTGGGTGTTCTGGTTTCTTCCAACAGCCCAAACACGTGCAGTTAGGTTAGATTAACTGCTGAAGCTAAATTGTCTTTAAGTGTGCTGCTTTTGGCCTCTCTGTATAAGCCCTGGCTCAGTCAAACGGGGGCGTGGCTCGGTCAAACGGGGGTGTGGCTCAGTCAGACGGGGCGTGGCTCGGTCAGACGGGGCGTGGCTCGGTCAGACGGGGCTGTGGTTCTAAGGCCTCAGTAAAAAAAAAAAAAAACGGACACATGTGTGCTGTTGGAAATTTTAAAACGCTCTTCTGTTATAAAATATTTCTCCAGTCTTACATGTTAAAAATGATCATCTTTACATTCTAAATACAACATTCCTCCCATTTCAGGATGTTATATATATCCAACATATAAACAACTTTAGGGCGTAGGACCAAAATGTCAAAATATTTAAAGTAAAATAAAAAAATGAAGATGGAGGCTTGGATGGAGTCAGAGTACCATGGGAGGCAGAGATGGGGAGGAAGTGGCCTCTGTAATGACAGATGAGCAGCGAGATTTAAAGTACGGAGTGTATCTAAGATGGTGCCTGTGTGTTTGGCACGCCGTCTACCGCTCTTTTTTTTTTTTTTTTTTTTATCCGTCTGATTTTATTGTTTTTAGCTAATGTTGTGCAACATGTCAGTTCAGTGCTGTCTTATGATCGCCAGACATTGAAAATAGGCTCATCCACCAAAGTTTCGGTTCAGTTTGGTAAAGATAGCCAAGGTTCTCTGCCTCCCTGCCTGGAAGCTATACCACTGCCACCAGATATGAAGAAGCGACGCAGGAGACGGGGTACTCGTGGAGGTCGCCTCGTTAAGCTGAGAATCCAGATTTCTTACCTTCCTCACAATCTTCGCTCCGTTCGTCAATCTTTTCCACGACTCTTGGTACCACCGCGTGCTCTGGAACCTGTGGATTCCTGGTTGGTTCCCGTTGTCGGCTATATCGGGAGAAGCCCTGTGAAATCCTTCCCTCTTTGGCATCTGCGTTGGAGGCGAATGGACCGATCAGACCTTAGACTGGTGGATCTGGTTGTCACTGCCGCGGAGGTCTCCGAACCAGCTCCCCTCAGGTTGGGTTTAATAAATGCCAGATCGGTGGCGAATAAGACCTTCATCCTGAAGGATTTCTGTTCTTCCCATGCTTTGGATTTCCTCTGTTTGACTGAAACCTGGAGTTCACCCGGTGAGTTAAGCGGCTTTTCTGAACTGCTGCCCGCTGGCTGTGCTTATTTTAGCGCTCTGAGAGCTTCTGGTCGTGGCGGGGGGTTAGCTGTTTTTAAAGCACACTTTGAGTTTAAGCAACTATCCTCATGGACACGCCACAGCAGCTTTGAACTTTGTTTGTGTGAACTGGGCCACTCGCCTTCGTTGCTGTGTGCAATAGTTTATCGGCCTCCTAAATATGACAAGGAGTTTTTATCGGAGTTTCTCGCTGACTGTGCATCCCGGTATGACCAGGTCCTGCTGCTCAGTGATTTTAATATACACGTCTGTTGCCCAGGAAAGCCACTGGCTAAGGACTTCATGGACCTGGTGAACTCTTTTCATCTTGTTCAGTCTGTTAAAGGTGCCACTCAAGAACATGGTCACACATTGGACTTGGTGTTATCATATGGGTTATCTGTCTGTAACTTACATGTGGAGGATGCTGTATTCTGTGACCATATGCCCATTGTATTTGACGTTGTTGCTCTTAGTCCTGTTGTTAAACGGGCTGCACCTATGCGATGCTATCGAGCCTTCGGCTCAGATACTCCCGAGCGTTTTTCAACACTATTTGAACAACTTGTGTCCAGTCCCTCTGAGTCGTCCTCCGTAGATGGATTACTCTCTCATCTGGACTCTGTTTGTAAATCTGCCCTTGATGTTGTTGCACCTCTAAGACTCAGGCAGTGTAAACCCAAGGCCAGTCCTTGGCTAACCGATTTTACTTGAGCGATTAGAAGAGACTGTAGGAGATGTGAAAGGTGATGGAAAAAGGACAGACTGTACATCTCTCTGGAAACTCTTAAGACGAGCTGGAAAGCTTATCAGAGGGCAGCAAAGACTGCCAAAAACTCCTATTTTTCTCAACTTATTGCTGTTAATTCACATAACCCTCGTGTTCTGTATAATACCATAAATTTTGTACTGAATGCAGAGGATCATGTTCTTTTGCAGTCTTCTGAGGTTATGTGTAATAAGTTTCTTAATTTCTTTGTGGATAAGGTTGCCAGTTTGAGACCCTCCACTTTATCTTCTGTTGACCCGGCTGTGCATGTTCCCTGTTTAAATTTGCTTATTGCTTTCCAACCAATTGTTCTACCTGAACTCGAGAAGCTTGTGTTAACTGCTAACCCGTGTGGTTCTCCAAATGATGTCGCTCATCCCCGTTTTCTAAAAAAGGTGTTTCCTACTGTTGGACCACATATTCTGAACCTAATTAATACCAGCCTCTTGTCAGGTCAAGTACCAAGCGAGTTTAAGCATGCAGTTATTCATCCTTACTTAAGAAGCCAGGCTCAGATATTTCAGTTCAGTCAAACTGTAGACCCATCTCTAAACTTCCTTTTCTGAGTAAGACCTTGGAAAAGGTTGTTCACACTCAGCTGATGGATTATCTAAACAACTCTCAGATGTTTGAAGTTTTTCATTCTGACTTTAAGCCGTTTCATAGCACAGAGACAGCTCTCATAAAGGTTATGAACGATATTCTGGTAACGACAGACTGTGGTAAACATGTAGTGCTTATACTACTAGATATGACTGCTGCATTCGACACAGTGGATCACGACCTGCTGATCTTTCGATTACAGCTTTGTGTGGGCATTTCTGGCTTGGCACTCCTGTGGATAAAATCATATCTGTCAAACAGGAGCTTCTGTGTTAAGTTGGGCTCGTCATCGTCCTCTGTGGCCCCTCTGCCGTGGGGTGTACCACAGGGATCTATTCTTGGGCCATTACTGTTTTCATCTCCTGCCACTGGGTGCGATCTTTCGTAAACATAAAGTCTCATTTCATCTATATGCTGATGATTGCCAGCTTTATTTTCCTTTCAGTCGTTCTGGTAGCTCCCCACTTAGAATCCTGCTTGATTGCCTCAGTGATGTTAAGTCATGGATGGCTCTAAACTTTTTAAATTTTAATGAACGTAAAACGGAAGCAATTCTGTTTGGCCCGAATCGTTCCTCTGATATCCCTGATGTTGACCTTGCTGCTCTGACCCCTCACCTGAAGAGCTCGATTACCAATCTTGGGTTAAAAATCGACTCTGCACTTACTCTTGATGGCCACGTGAATGGGGTGGTGAAATCATCATTCTATCATCTCAGGCGTCTGTCGAAGGTTAAACCTTTTCTTTCAAGGCGTGACTTGGAGACTGGTATCCACGCTTTTATAACCTCACGCTTGGATTATTGCAACTCCCTTTTAATAGGGGTTGGACCGGGCACTCTGACACGCCTCCAACTAGTCCAGAATGCTGCGGCACGGTTTTTATCTGGTAGAAGGACATTTGAGCACATTACTCTGGTTCTGGCCTCCCTGCACTGGCTTCCAATTGAATTTAGGATTCATTTTAAAGTCCTTTTATTGGTTTTTAAATCCTTAAATGGTCTGGCACCTGCATATTTGTCTGATTTGCTGAAGCCCTTTGTCCCCACTCGTTCGCTCCGGTCGGCTGAGCGGCTGTGGCTCTCAGTCCCCAAATCAGGGCTGAAACTGAGAGGAGACCGAGCGTTCTCTATCGTGGCTCCTGAGCTTTGGAATAATCTTCTTCACATTAGGCGATCGACGTCAGTGCTGGTTTTTAAATCCAGATTGAAAACGCATTTTTATTCGCTGCCTTTTGACTCAGTGGTTAACTGACTTGTATTTACTTATATTTTATTGTTTTTACTATGTTTATTATTTTATCTCTTATATTTCCATTGTTCAGCACTTTTGTCAGCCTTGTGTGTTTTTAAAGTGCTATATAAATAAACGATGATGATGATGATGAGAGTGGAGGCTGATTGGACAGAAAGATGGTCTGAAAAAGAGGAAGTGACGTAAAGCTTAGGTTAGCCACCAAACACCTGGGAAGAAGACAGATGTGTGACTACAGGTCTTCATTATTGAGCTTTGACATAAGCTTCAAAGCAACGTCAGTGATGGTGGACATTACAGCTCAGATAAAATGTGAGCATCTCGCTCACACTACAGAAGGGAAGCAAGCAAAAATAGTTAAGCAGCTCAAGACATATCATCAAACACAGTTTGACTCATAATCTCTAAAGCTGTTTCATTTTCCCAGGAAGGAAAATCCAATCCAACTTTATTTACAAAGCACTTTAAAATAGCCGGCACAGCCCCAAAGTGCTGTACAGTAAACAAGTTAAGAACAATGGATGAAACGTAACGAAAAAAGAAAACACATAAATATTAAAACAACCCTATATTAAAAAACAACATACAATCAACTAAAAAAGAAGTGAAATAAAAATAAACTAAAAACCATCATCTCACTACAGTCGCCTAAAACACTCCAACATCTCACAGGCTGTCTGAGGGTGAAGAGATGTGTTCTGTCTTCTCAGGCAGAGAAGAGGCCTGATCTCTCACAGAGGGTCAGGAAAGACGAGGAAAGCTCAGCAAGTGACCTTTGATTAGCAGCAAATTTAAAGCTTTGTGTAATGCAGTTTGCTGTACAGGTGACCTGACATTTCCATAAAGAGAGCAAATCAGTGAAGTTTGGCTTGTGACTTATTTCTGTGTAAATCAGCCCACCTGTCTGCAGCGCACGTTTCCTGCTACACTAGATGGCACTGACACTCTTTGTCGTATTTACAACATTCAGCGTTGGTGTGTTATTGGTCCAGGTGAATACCAGTGCCTGATTGGCTTTTAGAAGTCAGTCTTCAGAGTCACATCTGTTGGTCCACGTGGTGTTTTCAGTGACCTGGTGGGACTTTTCCCTCTGACGTGTGACAGAAATGGTCATTGTGCTCCTCCTGCTGTGCCTCGAATCAATCTGCTTGTGATCATTAGCAGATTGTCTGCTGTAATCACACTCTGCTACTCAAGCGAAATAACTTGGATCAGCTGGTAATAGTTATAGACCTGTTTCTAACCTTTCATTGCTAGGGATGGGAATTTCAGTTCTTGTAGAAAACTGGTTCCCAGTTCTCCAATTCCTTGGAATTGTTGGTGTGCCTGCCTATCAATGCTGCTCATCAGTTCTTGCACTCGTGCTACAATCAGCTGGATTCAGTTGGCGTGTCAGAGGAGAAGATAGGATGAGATAAAGTGGAAAACTGCATCCAGGACAGGAACAACCACAGCATGCTGCTAACACAATTTTGGTTCTTTGCAAACATCTGCACAGACAGCATGCTAGCGCTAAGCTAGCCAAGAACCCAGAGAGAAAGCTGAGTGAACGTCGACCCCGGCAGCCAGACCCCGAACAGGTAGCAAGGCTGCAGCCTCCCGTTCTACCGCTTCATGTTTCTAAAGCAGAATCATTGTAGCGATCGCTGTTTTGTGCTGGTTTCCATCTTTGCTTTGTGCAGACATGTGTCTCCTCATTAGGGATTTGTGTTGGTGTGTAGCCTCAGATTCATATTGTCGGTGGTGATTATGAGACGCGTGTTTCAGCTGTTTTACATCAAATCAATGTAACGAGCAGTATAATGACTTTTAAGAAAAGTGTTCTGATACGTGTAATAATTACTTTTTTGAACAAAGACTTCCACACTGATCAGAACAAAGAGGGAAACATCTCAGTGAATATGCACACATATTTGTTCCACAACATCCAATCAATTTGCATGAATGTCATTTAATTATTGCGGCTTAGAGATGGTGATGCCTCTTAAAACAGAGTCGGTGAGAACCCAGTGAAAGTCAGTAGGTGATATGGATTTGGATATATTTGGAGTCACTAAATGTTCATCTGATCCCATCCCGACCAGCTGATGCTTTTTACGTCAGTGGAATTTATCATCAGCTCAATCGAACGAGCGTCACGTGTATGATCTGTCACCAACATGATAACTCAGAGAAATACTTTCTCACCTTTTTATGTTCATAACTCTGCGTTTGTCGCTCAGACGAGACACACACACACACACACACACACACACACACACACACACACACACACACACACACACACACACACACACACACACACACACACCAAATCACAATAAGAGGTCAGGACTCGGCTGTTCGAATTCTAACGACATTTATGTTCATTGATTAGATTTAAGCATAATTAATTATTAGTGACATGCTTTAGCATTTTGTATCAGTCTAAACTTACAGTAGAAGCTAGAAGTTAAATCTTTTTACCCTCTCTCAGATGTAACGAGGGGTAAGCTGGAGTCGCTCAGTCACACCTCTTCACTTCTCCAAATTGTAAAACAAATGGAGGATATTGTGTCGTCAGAGTCCGCTGACCTGGTGTGTGAGGAGTGTAGTGAAAAAGAATCTCTCCTGTTGGTCTAAGACAGATGTAACTTGACTGTATATGATGCGTATATGGCTGTAAATATGCAGGAAAACTGGATGAGCGATTTCTGTAAAAGCTTAAGATTCATTTATGTGACCCACACTCTGATTTCTCTGTGAAGATAACACAATGCTCAAGTATCCACAGCAAATTGCAACATGGAAGTTTCTAGCACCATTATAGGCACACTGTGTGTTCATTTTCCTGTCAAAATGCAATAGGATACATGAATTAACGTTTTCCCTTATAAGTTGGCTGGTGGTGCTTTAGTCAGGGTGAAGTGCATTGACCATGTTTCCAAGCCTGGCTGCAGTATCCTGAGAGGAAATACGTCTGAGAATGCTGCTACACCTGAGCTGTGACAGACTTTGATGTTTAATGTTGAATTTCCATCCAGGTGATCCATCCACAGTCATGCATGTTAACCCATCCACTATCCAATAATCCCATAACATGGTTGAGAGTGCAGACCATCATCCGTTGGTTCTGCTCCAAAGAAAGCTAACATTGTCACAGGTCAGTGCCATTACCATCTGCTGCAGGGTGCATCGGGAACGCAATTACATAATACTACGCCGAGGCAGTGCGAAAGGAGAATGAGACATGTTCGAGTGAAAGCCGTGGCCTAGTGAGCCGTGAAGACTCGACTTTGCACTGTTTTGTATGCAGAAGAATGAACAGTGTCAGAAAAGTTGCACTCTTTGGTGGTTCGCACTGAGCTGCTCGGGTGGGTGCCAGTTGTAGAACAGAATACCATCTGAAGAGTGGAAGCAACCTAGTCCATCGGCGACACCGGCACCTTCGTTGTTTTGTTTTCTATTAATTACTTAGACGGTGCTTGTCTTCATCCTTTCAGCCACCTCCACCAGCGGATGTTCAGAGTTTTAAAGAAAGGAAAAGGAAATTCAGTGGGATCAAAAAGTCTTCTTACGTTTCTGAATGATTTCTGGTTCAGTAAGAAATTGAAAAGGAGTGAATTTCATGCCAGCTTTCTACAAACTGTATCCTCCCACTCAGGCAGATGACAGTCAGTTCACTCATCAGACGCCTGCTCAGCAAAATCTATTTAAAATCACTGTTCACCTGCTAAAAATCCATCTGTGCTCATGCTAAGAGTTTCACCTCTATCACACTCTTTGTCCAAACATGAGCACCGTTCTAGTTTCATCTCATCCGACCGGAGCTGGTCCTTGTTGTATTTCAGTCTGGGCTGAAGGTGTCTCTTCTGTACAGTGGTTTACGGTACAATCGCTTAAGCCCATATTCTGTTCACAGTAGAACATGTAAAAGCAAATATTTAAACAGAAATTGCACCATTTTAAGGACTAAAATATGATTTTGAATTTGATGGGGGACCAAAGATTTCAAAACAGAGTGCTTGTCATGATCCTGGCATTTGCAGATTGGACTTAGTTTGACTTTGTTGCAGTTTTTGTTTGTCTCGTTAGTTCTCGAGCTTTTCCTGTCCCCCCCATATTCGCCATGGCGAGTCCATTTGTTAGGTCTCCCGTGTTTAGTCACTTTTATCTTTGTTTACTTTGATCTCTCAAGTTTGGTTTTAGTCTCCACGTCAGTGTTTAAGCTTCCTGTGTTATTTTGATCATCTCTCAGCTCGTGTGCATTATGTGCACTTTGCTTCCCCTCTTGCTCGTTAAGTGATTTCATTAACCTGCGCCTTGTTTTGTCCAGCTGTGTCTCTCTTCCTCATTACTCATGGGTGTAACTACTACTAGAAGAGCAATGGTGTCCCATTTCTGCCTAACATAGGATTCCAGTTCAGTTTTTATGTGCTGATTATTTTTGTTAAAGTCTGAACTGCTGCCACCGGACTCTTGAACTACGAAGCCATGATGCTGCAGCGGGTAATGTGAATAATATTGAAGGGCGACACTGGAAAAAGACGTCGTCTGAATGGGACCAGATTTTGCTCTGAAACCTGTTTACAGCTTTCATCATTAATGGTGTCTATAGAGCTGCCAATTCTATACACACTAACACACACATGCAATCAGATTGTGATGAGATATTTTGAGGAACATCATTATTAAGAACTTGTTCCATGTATGTAGATGTAGTTTTTTGCCTTGTTGACCTCTGACCTAACCAGGCTCAGGGAGGGGCAGCCACCTGCAGGGAGCAGCTGAGGTTGGTGAGGGCAACAGGAAGTGAGAAAAGAAGAGCAGGCCAGTTTTAGCAGCAGCCGACCACAGTAGGTGGTTGCAGTGTATTTATTAGTATGTATTAGTAGTTATGTGTGAACAGGTGGATGAGGCATGTTGTATACAGCACTCTGAGTAGAAAAGCGCTACAGAAGAAATGCATAAGAGTGCACATCCATGCCAGCGATGGTCCTGGAGACGGGAGAAGCAGGCAGTGCCATTTCTGCCAGCGTGCCATAACTTCTCTCATACTATATAATCAGCCAACTTAAATGTCAAGATAAATTCTGTTTAATATTTTATCTGCTTCAAGGTCAGACTGTGTGACACTGACATCTATAGTCGGGCGATGGATGATGGCGGTGAACTGCTGGTCGATCCACAGTCACGGTGGCTGAAACACGCCCTGTTTGGCCACCTCGCACATCTTAAAAAAGTAATTTCTTTATGCAGACCATCGCTGTAATACTGTACTACACGGCTACAGAACAAACCATTGAGCAGTGAGTGCTTTCTCATGACTCTAAAAGGGTTTTTGTGAACTCCAGTGCTTATGCTGTGGTTCATTCAAACTAATGGCAGGTTGCTACGTTTGAAAAACATCCATCAACCCCTTTAAATATCATATAATAATAGTTGTGTCTTGTTTATTGAATCACAGACATTTGTGTTTGTGGATTAAACCACAGTCTGCTGATTTCTTCTGTCTAGTTTGCTCACTGACTGTAGGTTTTGCTTAGAGTTTCTCTGTGGACAGACTGAATAGTTTCCTCATTATTTTATGGTGTCGGTTGTAGTTTCAAGTCTTCATTGCAGTAATATAGTAGTCCACAAATCACAGTGAATACATCCTTTATATTTAAATAGACCTTCTAATTTTTCCATTTCTTTGTGTGAGAAAAATGATTTGAATAATTGAGACACCAAACTGTCAAACACAGGTGTAATGATGACACCTGATGTTACTGACAAATGTCTGATAGTTCAATAAAAATGATCCAGTATTTAGAATTATGCACTGACACTGCTCCCTGCAGAAATACATGAATGCATATCTCCAAATCCGTCTTTCTCCTTCCTTGCTGCTCTGTATCTGTGTTGACGGTGTTTTTTTGCTCGGATGTCCTGACGTTTGGTCCCTCGTCCTCTGATTGGCTCTTTTAAAAACCATCTTATTCACAAAACTGGAAAAGCACCCAAACAGACCCTTGATCGCGTGATGAATATTTCAGTGTTCTATTTTCAGTCCCCCGTGCTCTTATGAACACGATTAAATAATGACTGTACTGTCATCTTCATCCGCTGCTGCAAATAATGCTTGATAATGACAGGATGCTTTGGCCACAAGAGGGAGACACAGCCCGCCGGTGCTGCGAGGGCTCGTGCTGTGTGCAGTAAATATATATGTGACACGGTGTTTCCACAGGAAAACACAAGGACACACATCAGGGACACATGTTGACTGAGTCCACAGCATGTCAGAGCCACCGTACATGGATTTGTTCATGTTCTTTGTGTCTCTTCGTCTGTTGTCATTTTCGGTCACTTTGGTGAATTCCTGTTTATGACAGGAAGTCGATTATGGATTACTTTGACAAACACTTTTATATCTTCTGGCTTTTGTTTGACTCTTTGAATCCGGTCTTTGTAAAATCCTGCCCAAACCTTCCAGTGTGCACTGGTCAGCCATTTAGCTTTGCTCCTTTCTCTGTGCAGGAAGCCCATAAACCCCTAAAGCATTCGATCATAGACAATCTTCAGGTCCCGATTCAATCACACTGGATATGAATGAAATTCCCTCAGTATAGAAATCAGCTTTTGTTGTCCCCAGCAGTTTTACCTAGTTATAGACCAACATCTGATCTGTGCGTGCTGGCCAAAGCTCCTGAAGCTCTAGTGCGTGAGCAGTTCAAGGAGTTTGTACACACCAATGCTGTTTTATCTAAATATCAATCAGGCTTTAGGGAAAACAGTCATATCACAGCTGCAGTGAAAGTGTGACATGCTGCATACCAAAGGTTGATTCTGTTCATCTGGAGAAACGTTTCATCATCATCAGCTGACTGCAGGTTTCAACCTAATAAACAGGACATTTGCACAATGACTGAAACCAGCAGCACTGAAGGAACAGTGGGCTGTGAGGTCGGCTCATTGATCACTCATATGTAAATTATCATGACCACTGATCAATAACCATGAGTCCCATTCACAGAGAGCTGGGGAATGGCTGCAGTCACAGCAGATGTACCCTTAGGCCCCCTCCTCCATTCAGAGACGCTCTTTCCCTTTCCACGTAAACGGTGCCCTGTTGGACTGTGAGGTAATCGCATTACTGGACATAATGACGGTTGTGATGAGCTGTTTGTAGATGGATGTGCCTTTGGCTGTAAAATCACTTGACATTTGATGGAGCTTCAGTCCCGTGGATGGCACAAAGACCTCATACAAAGGAAGCTGCAGCTCACGTGTTTGACGTTTGTTTGTTTCTCTGTTCACTTTTTTATTATTATTATTATACATCCATCCATTTGCTCCTGTTTATCCCTTTCAGGGTCACTAGGGGGCGCTGGAGCCTATCCCAGCTGTCTTAGGGTGAGAGGCGGCGTACACCCTGGACAGGTCGCCAGTCTGTCGCAGGGCCAACACACAGGGACAGACAACCAATCACGCTCACATTCACTCCCGCATTCACACGTACGGCCAATTAACCTTTCCCCACTAATACGGTGGCACGGTGGTTAGCACTGTTGTCACACAGCAAGAAGGTCCTGGGTTCGATTCCATCATCAGGCCGGGGTCTTTCTGTGGAGTTTGCATGTTCTCCCCGTGTTTGGACTCTCCCCGGGTACTCCGGCTTCCTCCCACAGTCCAAAGAGTGGGGACAGGTTAATTGTTGTTGTTGTTATTATCATCATTAACTGGACATGCCCACCCCCCACATCCACCCCATACAATCGATTTCTATTGCCCACTGGAAGTCATGCTGGATCTCTGCAGTCACAGCTCAAGGTTCCCTATCGTGTGTGTGTGTGTGTGTGTGTGTGTGGAGAGGGGAGGGGGTTGTCCTTGTTAGATTTTGAGTTTGGATTGTCTCAGATGTGATGCAGTCAGCCCTGATGCAGAATGAGATGGATTTGGCCTTTCTCCTCTTTACGTTACTGGAGCACACACCCCCCCTCTATCTCTATCGTTTCTCTCCATCTGTGTTTTAGCATGCAAACTGTGTGTGTGTGTGTGTGTGTGTGTGTGTGTGTGTGTGTGTGTGTGTGTGTGTGTGTGTGTGTGAGATGTGCAGAGATGGGTAACCATGACAACAGCAGCCTGAAGTAGGAGCAGCACAGTACGCTCTCTACTTGTGTTTTTTCACTATCAGTGTCAGAGATGCACATCTGTTCAACTCTAGTGCTTCTTTTCATGCTTTCCATTCATACACATATTAATACATCTTATTGATATCACGTGCAGTTCTGTATTAAAGCCGTCCATGCCTCGCTGCCATGTTGGCATGCATATTTTAGAGGAGCGTCACTCTCACGTGCAGATTTAGTTTCGATATTTTCCAGTAAAAATATTGTTGACATTGACTGAAAAGGCTGGTGTGAGATTTGCACCTCAGATGCATGGACGCAGCTATCTCTGCAGCGGGCCATACTGCACATATTTCTGTTAGTTTTCCTTTTGGAGCACAAAACACTGGGAAGAGTGTTTTAAAACCATGCATCAGGGTTTACTGAGGATTTGAGCTTGTAGTTTACTGCACTTGGATGTATATGAATTGCTATGTCAAAAAAATCTTATGCTCAAGCAGATCTTAAATCATAACATTATGTTAGCAGTAGTGTGCTTTCTCCTCTCCCTAAAAGAGTCATGCTGTGGTTTATGTCATCTCTGAGATATGCACGATGTTTCAGCAAAGCACACAGAGTGAGTTCTTCTGTTGGACAGAGCAACACAAAGTCAAACAGGAGACTGCAGATTTGTATCTTGTGCGATTTTTGTAGAGGCCATATTTGCTTTTAGGACTGACTTATACTTTTATGTCAGTTATAAAAATATTTGCTCACAGTTACAACTTTTAAAGACTGAGAAGTTTACAGAAGAAAAATATATTTCATTGAGTGGAAACGCTGGAGAGGAGTTGTCGTCTTCCTCTGGGTTAAATCAGATGGATCCAAAGTGACCTCCTGCCAGGTAATCTCAGGTCATGATGATATCCATCCAGCAGACATTCTTCAGCTGTGGATGAGCTTCACTCATAGTGCTGCGTGTCACATTTTTGTTGTTCATCTCTGTGATTATTTAATCTTCAGAGACACAAGAAACAAGACTGAGCTGACATTTTGCCCTGGAAAACCAAAATATATTCCCATACGCCCAGAAATACTCTAAATATGCAAACGACCCCATCAGCCCTGAAGCTTTAAAAAAAACTGATAATGTTTGTTTTTCTGTATTATAAGTGTGACATCTCTGTATGTGTGTTGACATGATTTCTGCACAAAGCATGATCCCGAGTATGTAGCTGATGATGTGTAAAAAAAAAAGAAAGAAAAGAAACTCAGTTCATATCCACACGTGTGGCATGATGTGCGCTGCCTCTCGTCATGTGTTCAGATCGGCTCCAGTCCCTCCGTGACCCTGAAATAGACGAGCAGTAGAAGATGATTGACATTGATTTGCAGTCGAGTGTCTTCATTTTTACAATTTATAGACCACAGCTGGACTTTGCAGCTCTCTATGGCAGAATCCTTTTGTATGGAGACTTTAACAGCTGATACATTTTCTAAAACTGACCTTACAAAGCATGTTAATCCCCTTGGCAACACACCAGTCTGATGTGATACAGATGCTTCAGTTAATAAAAAGGTTACAGACCAAATGGCACCTCAACTAACGCCGCTGGTTTATTTACTGTCCACGACCTCAAATAGATTTGGCTTTAAACATAATTTCAGGAATCTTTACACGCCTTTTTATTCCAACTTTGTTTTACTGATTTCAACCATGACATACAAAGTTAGCAACAGCAAAGTCGATCTTGATTTCAGAACAAACAAACAAACAAAAGAAACTGGTGTCGATCAGTAAGAGAAATGATTTCCAGGTTTTGTTAAATTTCCTAATAGAACCTTTTAGAGAGAATCGAAGTTTTTCTAACTTTAAGTTAAAGAGTACGTCCCTCACCCAATGGTCATGAGTTGGGGGGTGGGGAAGCTTCCACTTCAACAGAATAAGCCTCCGAGCCAGTAAAGTGGTAAAGGCTAGGGCCTGTTTGAGGGGGCCAGATGAGTTCAAGTCGGGAGGAATGCCAAAAATTGCGGAGAGTGGGTTCGGAGGGACAGTCTGGCCATATGCTTGGCTAAGTGTGTTGAATATATTCCTCCAAAATGCACTTAGTTTCGAACACAACCAGAACATGTGGACATGGTTGGCAGGTGATAGTCCGCATCTGTTACAGGCATCAGTAATGGTTGGATAGATCTTAGATAATTTTGTGTTTGTATAATGTACTTTATAGACCGTCTTGCACCGAATCAAAGCATGACGGGCACAAATTGAGGACGAGTGAATCAATTTGAAAGCAGAATCCCACTGCTGTTCTGGGAGGGTTGTTTGGTTCCCACCAGTGGCCTGCTGGATATCATTGTGTCGGGCTTTAGTAGTCCCCATCCTGTTCATAAAGGAGCAGATACTGGTCCTGCTGATGGGATAAGGACCTTCTATGGCACTGTCCAGCTCTCTTGGGTGTCTCCTGGAATATCCTCCATGCTCCTGAGACTGTCAGGGTTGAACTAACTGTACAAACTCCTGTAGGCCCAGGTATCCCCTCAGTAGTGACACTGACCCTAACCAAAAACAAAACAAGTGAAAACAAAGGATAAAACTGCCAGCAGCATGCTGTAAAACAGGGTTCATTTCATTAACACCAAAGCATGTGAAACTGATTAAAAGCTCAGATGTTATTTGTATTCACATGCATTCATATTCTCAGTGCTCAGTGGAATTGTATCTGTGTTTCATACCAACACGTAAGGCCTAATAGACCTGAGCTGTAGCCGAATATCTGTGGCTGTAGCTCAGGAGCTAGAGCAGAGTTACTAATTGGAAAGTTTAGGGTTCAGTCCACGTGCCAAACATCCTTGGGAAAGATACTAACCCCAAGCTGCTTCTGATAGATCTGTGGGAGTATGAATGTGACTGAATGCTGGATAGAAAGCACTTGGCATAACCGTAGTTCATGAATGTTTTATATGCTGCGACTCACTTTCTGTACGCACCTCCTCTTACTGGGTACAATGAGTAAGGCATGGTGTAAAACTGGGATTGAATGACTGCGAAGAAGAGTTTAAAATGGGAAAGGCTTGAGCTGAATGAGTTACTTAGCTGGTGAATAAGTGGGTAGAAAAGCGGATAGGCTGCCTCCTGGGTATGATTGAACATGTTTAACTTACCATCAAATGTTTGTGATAAACGGAAGATGACGCAGTCGGGGAGGAAGGAAACAGATGGGAAGCAGATATATCAAACTAGAAAGAGATCCTGCGGCTGCAATTAGCAGCTTCCAGTTAAAAAGAGATGTTGTGCTCCTTCTAGCAACTCAGTCGTCACTGTGAGGCACAGCCTTTCATTTCTCATTTAGTTTGTGATTGAGGCCACGCTCGTGACTTACTGCAGAGGTAATCAGTTCATTTCCCTTTCTCACTTCTATTATCTCGTCCCCCTCTCCGTCTTCTACCGTCCACTAATTTAGCACCTCTGACAATCTTTCACATTTAAATCCAGACGCTGCGGGGGAACATTTCTGTGGCCTGAGCGTTGGGCTGCATCACTCGTTGTTGCTCGCTGAGTGAATTTGTCATTGTTGTTGTTTGAATTTAAATGAACACATTGGATTCCCCATCCGCAGAGGGACGGGGGATCCAAATGACTGATGCTCTGGTGAACAGATGTGGATAATTAATCGATCCTGACCATCTTCTGTACCACTGACAGGACATGCAGCTGAGCACTCGCTCTAATATCTGTTTCAGCCATAAACAGTATAAAACATGGGCCTCGTTTCCAGATGAAAAAAAAACTGTTTTGTCTTGACCTGTAAACTTTCATGCAAACTAACTCTTGTATGAAAATTTTGCAAATGTCATAAACCAATATTTCATCAAGAATATACTATTTAAAACATTTTAGAAATTATACCGTGCATTTTGGAATAACTGAATTTTAATAGCAGCAGCATGTTTGTTTACTCTGGACCAAATCGGCTGAGTTTCTAAATCTGTAGACTTTCCTTGTGATTTTGTTTCTTTTCACACAGAGAAAAATTACATCACTACAAACCATGTGAGAACTTTCAGTCCACTTTGTGGACACGTGTGTTTGGGGTGGGAGGAACAAAGTAAATAAAGGAAGAAGGTGCTGTGTTCTGGAGAACATGGAGCCTTTGCATATTAATGATGAAGGAACTGTCCTCCCAGCCCATCGTTCATTCAGTGGTGCTGGTTTCAGTCATTGTGCAAATATCCTGTTTATAAAGCTGCAGTCAGCTGAGACTGAGGACGTCACCTGATGATGACGATGAAACGTTTCTCCCACTGAAAACGTCCAGATGAACAGAATCAACCTTTGGGGATAAGATTTTCAGATATTTTGGTTTACAAGCTTACAAAACTCTGATTTACAAGTACAAAATATTTATGACTACAATTTGAGCCCATACATCACTGCTGTAAGTGTTTTTACTTTTCTTCTCCACCAAATGAAACACAGTCGTGGGGTAACAGTGGACCTGCTGTTCAATCAGCAGTTACTAACCAAAGGGTTAGAAACGAGTGAGGATGAGAGTAGATGGCAGCAGGATGATGGGCAAGCCTTATTATTTGGCCTGACGACTGTGTGTGTGTGTGTGTGTGTGTGTGTGTGTGTGTGTGTGGGGCCCAGAGCTAGGTGAAGCACTGAAATGATTTGTCATGTTGGATGACAGTCTGTCCTTTCATTCTGCCATATCTAACTGTATGTCACTTTACATGATCCTACAGTGGCTTAGTAAACACACCCCTGTCTATGTTTACATATTGCTTTGTGAAGGAAAAGCCTCACAAACCAATCATTAAAGAGGATGTGTTGAAACAGCACATCACTGCTATTATTCAGCTTAGGGATGCATACCCAGGGAGTGTGTTTCTTTTAAATGCACACAAGTGCAAGCTATGTTATGCGTGTGCATGATAATAATTATGTGATGGGTTCAAATGAGGCAGTGCACTGCTATATAAGCCCAGGCCTTTTACTTTCCACAGGCAATGAGAGACTGGTTCATTGTGACTTTGACAGGACTTCCTGAGCCTGAGGAAGACCTTTCTTTGGCTTTTAATAAAGGCCACAAAAAGGACGCACGCCTGTGTTTCATGAGCTCAGAAACACAGGCGTGCGTGTTGTACATCTCAAGGGAAACACGTCTTTAAGATGGTAAATCACTGAAGCTCATTTCCTTGCTTAGCTAGCTGTGTTTCCACACAAACTGCACATCATAACTAAGCTTGCTTCATGCAGGTACAGTGGGGCAAAAAAGTATTTAGTCAGCCACCGATTGTGCAAGTTCCCCCACTTAAAATGATGACAGAGGTCAGTAATTTGCACCAGAGGTACACTTCAACTGTGAGAGACAGAATGTGAAAAAAAAAAAATCCATGAATCCACATGGTAGGATTTGTAAAGAATTTATTCGTAAATCAGGGTGGAAAATAAGTATTTGGTCACGTCAAACAAGGAAAATCTCTGGCTCTCACAGACCCGTAACGTCTTCTGTAAGAAGCTTTTCTGTCCCCCACTCGTTACCTGTATGAATGGCACCTGTTTGAACTCATCATCTGTATAAAAGACACCTGTCCACAGCCTCAAACAGTCAGACTCCAAACTCCGCCATGGCCAAGACCAAAGAGCTTTCGAAGGACACCAGGAAAAGTATCGTAGACCTGCACCAGACTGGGAAGAGTGAATCTACAATAGGCAAGCAGCTTGGTGTGAAAAAATCAACTGTGGGAGCAATCATCAGAAAATGGAAGACATACAAGACCACTGATAATCTCCCTCGATCTGGGGCTCCACGCAAGATCTCATCCCGTGGGGTCAAAATGATCATGAGAACGGTGAGCAAAGATCCCAGAACCACACGGGGGGACCTGGTGAATGACCTGCAGAGAGCTGGGACCAAAGTAACAAAGGTCACCATCAGTAACACACTACAACGGCAGGGAATCAAATCCCGCAGTGCCAGACGTGTTCCGCTGCTGAAGCCAGTGCATGTCCAGGCCCGTCTGAAGTTTGCCAGAGAGCACATGGATGATACAGCAGAGGATTGGGAGAATGTCATGTGGTCAGATGAAACCAAAGTAGAACTTTTTGGTATAAACTCAACTCGTCGTGTTTGGAGGAAGAAGAATACTGAGTTGCATCCCAAGAACACCATACCTACTGTGAAGCATGGGGGTGGAAACATCATGCTATGGGGCTGTTTTTCTGCCAAGGGGACAGGACGACTGATCCGTGTTAAGGACAGAATGAATGGGGCCATGTATCGTGAGATTTTGAGCCAAAACCTCCTTCCATCAGTGAGAACTTTGAAGATGAAACGAGGCTGGGTCTTCCAACATGACAATGATCCAAAACACACCGCCCGGGCAACAAAGGAGTGGCTCCGTAAGAAGCATTTGAAAGTCCTGGAGTGGCCTAGCCAGTCTCCAGACCTGAACCACATAGAAAATCTGTGGCGGGAGTTGAAAGTCCGTGTTGCTCGGCGACAGCCCCAAAACATCACTGCTCTCGAGAAGATCTGCATGGAGGAATGGGCCAAAATACCAGGTACTGTGTGTGCAAACCTGGTAAAGACCTATAGTAAACGTTTGACCTCTGTTATTGCCAACAAAGGTTATGTTACAAAGTATTGAGTTGTATTTTTGTTATTGACCAAATACTTATTTTCCACCCTGATTTACGAATAAATTCTTTACAAATCCTACCATGTGGATTCATGGATTTTTTTTTTCACATTCTGTCTCTCACAGTTGAAGTGTACCTCTGGTGCAAATTACTGACCTCTGTCATCATTTTAGGTGGGGGAACTTGCACAATCGGTGGCTGACTAAATACTTTTTTGCCCCAGTGTATCTCAAAGAGGGAAGTAACAAAGTACAAATACTCCATTACTATACTTAAGGTATCTGTACTGAACCAGCTTTTACTTTCACTCCACACGTTTCTAATCAAATATCTGTACTTTCTACTTCTTACATTTACAAAACAGGCGTGTTACTTTTTACCAGATTTGAAGGGGTCATGGGTAGAAGTTAGCCCGTGTTTTTAATTTCTATTCATTTATTATATATATAAATGTATGTATTTATTCACTGGAACGACTGCAGGTGCGAACATAAAGTCGTATTTTTTGAGGAGCAGGTTGTTTCAAATGCAGCGTTTCTATCAGCTCAACAAACATCAGCAAACACACAAACTGTTTGTGTGCAGTTTGTCGCACAGTGTGTTGCAGCTAAAGGTCCAGCTCTGTAAAAAGTGAGTGATTAAGTCAGATATTAGGTCTCTACATGTGACATGTGTTTTTTTTATATTGTGAATTGTGTTGTAAACATACTGAGCTAGACTAACTGTATTATTTAAAGGTTGAATGAAAATACTCCACAGTTCTCTGTTCAGGATAAACAAGTTGGTTTGCAGTACTGTTGTGAATTCACAGTAAAGTACAGTGTGACGCTGGTTTCATGGTCAGAGCTAAGCTACATCGAGTGTAGCAGAGATGAATTTGAACTTAAGCTGATGATGCTTAGACTCATTCACCTGTTTCCACCTTCATACCAACTTTATACCATCTGGAAAAAACACAGCTAACTAGAGTCTGGAAACCAGCCAGGACAACTCATCTGCTGACAAGAGCAGCTGATCACGGCCTGTACACTAAGAAAATCTATCAATAGAAATGATTTTGAGCTATGATTCTTTTCCCCACACTGAGTCATTTCAGCTGATTTTAGGGTTCCCCCACCTGCTGTATCCACTTTAACCTCTTCCCTATTCATTTTCCTGTTTAGAGGCAAAGTCACCCTCTACAACAGTGCTGTCCATCTCCAGTCCTCGAGAGCTACTGTCCTGCAGCTTTTAGATGCATCCTTGTTCTGACACACCTGAGTCAAATGAATGGCTTGTTACCAGGCCTTGGCCAAACTTGATGGCATGCTGAAGAGGCAAACCAGCCATTTGATTCAGCTGTGTTGGAGTTGGACTCCGCTGCTCTACAATACAGGCAACGGAAAATAGTGCTATTCTTTTTCTTTTTTTCTATGCTCATTTTCTACTTTGAGACCACTATATACTACTGGCAGGATCAAACTGGGAGCCCCTCGGGCAGCAGCCCGGCCCACATGGAGCACGGGTGCGAACATGCAGTCGAGGCTACTGAGCATTCGGGATGAGGGCAAGGCTTTTCCGTACACAGAGCAATGACGGACCAGCCCCGGCACTTGCGGCTGGAGGACAACCGGTCCCAAAGGTGGCAGGGTTTGAAAAACTGTGTTTGCCAGAAGGCCTTTTGCGGGAGCAAACTGTGCTCTGTGATGAGGCTACCGTGGTACGATGACCAGGACGGACCGGGCATCTCAGTCTGCCTGACAAACGCTTGTACCTGGTGGGGAAGGGGAAGCGTGGGGAGGGCAGAGTTCAGGAACCATCACTCCCCTTCGCGCAGTCCTGATGAAACGCCAAACCATGATGTGTAATTGTTGCATCAAATGATAACTGAGTGTCACACATTCATATTGTTTCATAGTCTTTATATTGCAGTGTTAGCCTCGTCCGCCTTCCCGCACTCTCAGCCTCGTCCGCCTTCCCGCGCTCTCAGCCTCGTCCGCCTTCCCGCGCTCTCAGCCTCGTCCGCCTTCCCGCGCTCTCAGCCTCGTCCGCCTTCCCGCCCTCTCAGCCTCGTCCGCCTTCCCGCGCTCTTAGCTCCTCTGTGAAGCTCTCAAATGGCTGCTCTCACACAAGCTCCCGGGAAAGCTTTAAACATGGATCCTTTTGTCTGCAGAAAGCAGATTCTGCCTTTGTTGCCAAGCAACACAAAGGCAGTGTCAGAGGTTGCTGTTGGTTTTTCACACAGCTTTAAAGGATGTGTGTAGCTACAGTGAACTTAATGGCTGCTAATTAGCCATCACCAACTACTGCAGCCTCGTCACAGGGTTGGATCCATGACCAGGCCGGCCCCTGGTTGTCTTTCTTTCTGTCTCGGCCACTGTGTGTAATAACTAAGAGAGCTGGCTGCATGTAGATGGCGTGTTTTTCTTTGTCACTTTATTTTAGAAGGCGCTTATTTTCACTTACTTCACTCTTGACAATTACTTTCTTGGACTGAGTGAATAATTTCCATCCAGCTTTCTTTTTAGATGACAAACTTATTCTGTCCATATACTGCTGAGCAGCTGGTTCCCAGCAAACGTGTCCTGTCGGGTCACAGTGGCCTACCCACTGATGGTCCCACTACCAGAATAGGGCACTTATATGGGCCCCACAGTCCCAGATGGTCCCAATTGTAGGCTGACAAACACTAAGCAGAGAGGGGCCCACAGTGGGGTCTACTGCAGTGTCACAAATCCCTTCTGTCTCTGTGGCACAGAAGGGATTTGTGGAAAACTGCGATGGGGGGTCCCACAGGGTAAACTGTGGGGCCTGACCCTCATGGGTGTCAGTTAGGGTTTCCCTTCTTCAGAGCCCTACCATTCATTTTCTGCCATTATTCATGTTATCGTGAGCCTGATTCCTTTTACAATCCTCACCTGGGAGGCAAAATGAGGCTTTCATCCACGCTAATGCACCACTCACATCAGTGCTGGCAAAGGGTACGGTAAAGCTTCCCCAAAGTTGAAGTCATGTTTCTTTCTTTTGCTTTGAGATCCAATTATTTGTTGTTTGTTGTGCTTGTGCTGTTGTTCTGTAAGCCCCTTTGCCATTTTTGCCATAGGGGTTCCACTGTCATGTGACTGTTCATTAATTGTTTCTCATTAAATTTGTGCCCATGCAAAAAGAGTTTGAAAGACTGAAAACTTTAAGATAAATGGTAAATGGCCTGCATTTGTATAGCGCTTTTCTAGTCCATAGGACCCCAAAGCGCTTCACACTACATTCAGTCATTCACCCATTCACACACACATTCACACACTGGTGATGGCAGCTACATTGTAGCCACAGCTGCTCTGGGGCGCACTGACAGAGGCGAGGCTGCCGGACACTGGCGCCACCGGGCCCTCGACCACCACCAGTAGGCAAACACGGGGTTAGTGTCTTGCCCAAGGATATTTGGCATGCAGCCAGGAGGCAGCCTGGGATCGAACCACCGACCTTCTGATTAGTGGCTGACCTGCTCTGCCACAGCCACCCCAACTCAGTTGTTTCTTTGTCTTGTAATGAATAAAGGCAAAAAAAACCAACGAGAGTTTTACGGCGCAGAGGGGGTCGTAACAGAGAGAAAAAAGAAACGTCCATGTTTGGGTAGAAACTCATAATTTGTTGCATCTCTAAAAATCTGCTCCAATATAGTGAGTTACCTTTGTGACCAAGTATTGATTCAGTCATGAGTCCAACAAAGAAAGGTCGGCGACAGAATAATGGAGAGCTCCACAACCCCATTTAATGGCAAGAGCACATGCACTACATGTGCTTTATTCACTGTAGCACTATAGTAGCCTAAGTGCACAGAACTATTTCATAGGTCAAAACTCATTACAACAGACCAACCTCTGAGCCACAGAGTGCAGCCTTTCTTGCTTTTACCAAAGATTTTGGATCAAGAAAACATTTCATTACTTGTGCTAAATGTCAGACTATTTTGGTCACCCATCCAAAACACTGTTTACCTGCTCTCTTCTTTTCAAATGGATTGATTCAGTACATTGCACAACCTTGGATGTTCAGCTTTTTAATAGCACCTAAATATTACAGTAAACACATTATGGTCAATACAAGGAGTCCCTTACGCTGCTGTCATTTACCCAGCAAGCAGAACAAATCATTTCAGATCAGCATAAACACAAAGGATAACAAAGAGCACAACTACACAAAAAAGATATTGCAGTAGGAAGCAGTAGCAAAAGTGGGAGACTACCAGCTTTGCTTTAGTTTTGTATTTCCTTCTTTAAATGTAGTATTTAAGCAGTGTTTATAGAAACAGTTGGATATGAACCCAAAACACGAAGACTCTTACCTGTCTCTGTTTATCATCTACCCAGCAACCAGAACAAATCATTTCCAATCAAAGATGATCAGGTTCTTAACTGTATTGGTATGTTCCAATAGGAGTTTGTTCAGGCCTACATATCCCATTTCAGGCGCCCCTTTTGCTGACTTGACAGAGTCTAAATACAACAAAGTGAACTCTTTAAAAATTAACAGTCTGATAGATTTTTATTCCCCTATAATCAGTGAGAGAGTACATAAGGGACCTAGTTTCATTTCTGAGTGCAAACATTTGGACCATCGGCTGATGGAGCCCATTCTGCCACCGGCAGGCTTCTTTGATTTCCTCCATGGTTCTTTTGGTTCACCTGTGTTGGCATCAGTTTGTAACTTGCCCCGCCCCTCCCTGAGCCTGGTTCTGCCGGAGGTTTCTTCCTGTTAAAAGGGAGTTTTTCCTTCCCACTGTCGCCAAAGTGCTTGCTCATAGGGGGTCATATGATTGTTGGGTTTTTCTCTGTGTGTACTATTGTAGGATCTACCTTACAATATAAAGCACCTTGAGGAGACTGTTGTTGTGATTTGGCGCTGTGTAAATAAAATTGAATTGGATGTAATATGATCAAATGAGATACTCTGTAGTTGCGAATAGGGATACCTTCACCCTTACCCACACAAATTCCTCTGTCATCTAATGACCTGATATAAGATATTAAATAAATAAAAAAATAAGAATAAATGAAACAATCATCAGCTGTGTTAATACCATGCTTCGTTGTTTCAATGATCTAGTACATAAAACTGTCATAGTTATATCAAATAAGTAATTAAGTAAAAGGTGACACCACATAGTTTCTTTTCATTTAAAACTAACACTTTTAAAGACATGTTGTCAAGAGTGAGTCGGTGGATAATGCATTATCTAAAACTTTAAAGTCAAAAACACTGATATTTACATATATGGCAAAAGAGGGATGGCAGTCTTCCTATATATAGTTGAGTTATAGTTCCTTTTTTCTGAAGCTTCTTGTAGCCCAAACAGATGCAATTAGAGACTGTTTATTGTAATTATTATTAAAGGTGTTTTATTCTGTTTAGTTAAAAACACTCATAATTGGAGAGAGACTCTAAAGAAAAAATCAAATTTTGTATAGAATTGTATTATTTGTGTTATTTATTTATTTTTGTTTGTCAAAGGTTATTTTTTGACCTGGATACAAATGCGGTTCAACCAATTGGATTGTTTGTCCCACCTTGTGTTTTCATGTTTGGTTGCGCTGCTAAGGCTGCTTAGACCACACTCGCCGTAGCTGTACCTGTGGGGAATGTCACTACCCGATCCGTACCAGAAACCTGATCGGTACCCCGCATGCGCGAAAGGTGTCTACTTCCGGTCGAACCGTTTTACGATAGTTACGGGTCAGAGTATCTGTTAAGATGTTAAGAATAACAAGTATCTCTTAAAATGTTTCCGATAATGAAACATTTAATATAATGTAGACAAAAACAAAAAAGTAAAAAGATAGTGACGGATCAGGACTCCCGATCCGTACCGCGCATGTGCAGGGGTTTTCTTCTTCTTCTGTTCGTTTAATGGCAGTTTACTCCCCAGTGTACGAGGATACCGCCACCTGCTGACTGAGCAAATGAACCCTATTGTAAACTGAATTAGCGTCATTACAAACGTGTGTTAAATTTGATTTAGTGATAATCGAGTGTGTTTATGCTTGTCTGTGTGGAGAGGATTGTTGGAATAGTGATGATGATGTCCGCTATCACTGTCAATTGTCAGTAAACACTTCATCTGGCTGCTGAATCTTCACGTGACATATTACAAAGTCAGTATTATTAACTCTGTCATTAGGCGCCATTCTTCTTATTTGACGGTGCTGTTGTTCAATCGGGGGACGCTCTCTGTTGAGGAGAAAAGCAAAAATTTGTTGCGGATACAGATTATCCATTGTTTAAATGTCCCGGTAGTCAAAAAGGAGGCAGAGCTGTTGAGAAATGCTAGGAGCTAACTGGGTGCTAACCGTGTCATTCAAATATATTGAATGTCGCAGTGTTGGCAAAGAGAGGAAGTGACGTAAGATTTGCGCATGCGGGGTACCAATCGGGTTTCCGGTACGGATCGGGTAGTGACAGGGAAAACGTGGTAGCTGTTGAAACAGCGAAGCTGTTGGTGTCTGCTTGATTAGCCGCCAGACTTGGATAGCCAAAGCTAGTTTTATGAATACGAAGCGCTTTGCACTGGGGAGTAACCGAACTGTTCTAGCCGCTGATCAGCATGCTGAAATGTTAATGTTGTTCACTTCAAAAACAAACGCTGATGGTGACGGCACTGTGCAAGTAGCTAGCGGGTACTAGCTAAACTCACACTCCTGTTGTTAAGTGTTAGTTGAAAACTTATTAGCTGTTGTTAGACATACTGTTTTTCCTTAACCTATCTGTTTTGAAATGTTTTATTGTGTTACTTTTATTCATCACTGTTGTTACTTGACAATGAGCAAAGTATATTGAGTTTGCTGCTTTGAATGAGCAGTGTGAACTGCTTTAATGATTGGTGATGCCTACATTGCCATGTAATGAAAACCCATTTGAATTTGATCAGTTGTACAACTTTAGAAATAGGACTTGAATTTGAAACAGACGTTGTTCATGCTTTATACCTTAGTTAGTGTTGTTAGTTAAGTGTGAACAATGTTCATTTGAAGTAATTCTGACCTCAGTCAGGTTTTTTGATTTGGAGAAAGGAGCCGAGACTCCACGGAGAACTTTGGATTACAGACTTTGTGGAAATCCGCAGAAGAGGAATAATTTTCCATTGCAATGGATGGCAAGCCGCAGCCCATATGGAACTGAATCTTGAAGTCTGGTTCCCTGAACTGTGGTAGGACAAAACTGTGCAAACCATACATCGATTGTGGACTGAACTCACACCAATAAACTGCCAGATCACCAAACAGCCCTGAACTGGATTCCATTGACACTTTAAAAGACCCGGGTCTGACATTCGTTTCTTTTTTACTTTTTGGGTATCTGTGCGCGCACACACAATTTTGGTTATTATTGTCAAATGCAATACAGTGCACAAATTTCAAAGTTGAACCATTGCTTCATCATTTGCGGTTGTGTTTTCATTGTCGTTACCCATCCTCTATCCTCCGTTCCTGAAGTCTTCTGATTTGCCCATTGTTTATATATTTTGTTACATACTGGTTACATTCTTCTAAGAAAGCAAGACTCAGACTTGGCCTCGAGATGGTCTACAAGAAATAAATGCTTGTAGCAAGTTTCAGTAACAGAATGGGGTGACATAATCATTGGCAAATGGGACAAGTATGGTCAAAGTTTTCTCTGAATGCTGCACTGACCACACTGGAAAAGCCTTTGAAACAGTATTACATACTACAACATTTCAGCAACACTTGCTTAAAAAGAAGACTATGTTCAACCTTCATTTTCACTGCACACTGTGATCTGTGAGTTTATGCAGAGGCAGTGGGTTACCTCTATTACTTGTTTGTAAGGTTTTAGTTGAGAGCACACAGCATACATGTTTAATGAGTGATACATTCTTTGAATTTTAAAAGCTTCACACTCATGGCATCTGCTCTGAAAAAAGCTAAATGACTGTACCTGGAAGAATCACACCATTTTTAGACACTCGTGTCACAGCTGACAAGGATTTTCAGTGTAGAAACAAATTAGGCACACATCGGGAGAAATGGTATCAAAGTATGTTTGAAGCTCAGAAAAGTGTGTCTTGTTCACCTGCCAGATACATAGTCAAAGATGTTTGAGAGACAGGAAGTATACACAAAGCTTCACAGCTGTCTTCCCACTTTAGACATGAATGGAATCTGTACAGCAGAGTGAAGATCACAAAATAGGGACATTTTCACACCTGAGCTACTCTGTAGTAAAACGGCTGTTTGCTAAGAGGAAATTCCATCAATTCATTTTCTTCTACTTATCTGGGGCCGGGCAGCAGAGGAGCCCAGACCTCCCTCTCTCAAGCAACCACCTCCAGCTTATCCAGGAGAACACAGAGGTGTTCCCAGGCAAACTGAGAGATATACAGTGTGTCTGTCGCGGTGGGACATGCCCAAAACACTTCACCCACGAGGTGTCCAGCAGATGTCTCATTTCCCGAGCCACCTCATCTGGCTCCTTTCAGTGTGGAAGAATAGTGTCTCAAATCTCCTCCATTTGGCTAACCTCCTCACCCCATCTGTAAAGGAGAAGCCAGCCACCCTTGAGAGAAAGCTGATTTCCACCTCTTGCATCTGCAGTCTCATACTTGCATTCACCACCCAAAGCCCATGACTGTGGGTGAGGGACATAGATTGACCCGTAAATCAGAGCTTCGCTTTATGCTCAGCTCTCTCTTTACCATGACAGACTGGTACACTGTCTGCATCACTGCAGCCGCAGCACCAATCCGTCTGAGTTGGCACTCCGGTCTGTTATCTGTTGCTGAGGACCATTGACTCGGATTTGAAGGTGGAGCTTCTCTTTTCTGCCGCTTCACACTCAGCCTCAAACTGCTACCGTACAAGCTGGAGGCTACCACCTGATGAAGCTAAGAGAACTACAAAAAGAAATCCCATCCTTAAAAGTTATGAACAAAAACCGAGACAAAGGCCACCCTGGCAAAGTCCAACACCCACTGATAATGAGTCCGACTTAATCCCGTCAACACAGGCCAAGCTCTTGCAACATTTGTATGAGGACTGGCTCATAGCAAAGGGGCCTGAGAGCCCATACTCCTACAGAATATACTGAGGGATGCAGTTGAATGCCTTCTCCAAGTCCAGACAGCACTTATAGGGCAAACTCCCACCCACCCTCAAATATCCTCGAGAGGATAAAGAGCTGGTTCAGTGTTCAACGACTAGGACGAAAATTGCATTATCCTCCTTCATCCAAGGTTCAGCTAACGAAAAGACTTCTTTCCAGCATAGACTTTCCCAGGGAGGCTGTGGATTTGTGATGCCCCTATAGTAGGGACACACCCTCCAGACCCATTTCAGACCACCCTGGCCTCACCATAGTCCTCCCATACCTGGGTTTTTGCATCAGCAATTGCCGAAGTCGCATTCCGCTTGGCCTGGTGGTACTACATACCTTTGGCTGCCACTGAAGTCCTGCAGGCTAACCAAGCCCAATAGGACTCCTTCAAAATGGTGGAAACCTCGTTTCCACCATGTTGTTCGGGGTTTACCACCTTGCAGTCACAGCTCAATGCAGCAGCCTCAGCAACAGAGGTGCTAAACTTTGGGCCATTTGGACTCGGTGTCCCCAGACTCCTTCGGTATGCTGTTGTAGCTCTGCCAGAGGTGGATCTTGTGGACCGGGGGCCTCTGCCAGGCATTGCCAGTGCACCCTCAGTACAAGTTTAGGTGTGTCAGCATTCTTCCTCGCAACCTCATCCAATTCGCCAGCGGGTGGTAATAGACTGACAGCTCAGACTCTCTCTTCACCCGAGTGTCCAGAATATTCAGCTGCAGATCTGATGCAAAGATTACAAAATCAATCATCGACCTGTGACCTCCTGGTGCCTCGTGCACTAGTGGACTTTGTCACAAACTGTGGTTTGCACAGAAGTCCAGCAACAGAACACCGCACGGTCCAGATCAGGCAGGCCCTTCCTCCGGGTCTCACTGTCATTGCCGACCCCGCTCACATTCTTCACCCCGCATTTCAATGGCTTCCCTCTGGGCGGCGCCTCCGCTGCATTTCCTGCAGGACTGAGAGGAGGAGAGCCACCTTTGTCCCCAAAGCCACTCTGCTTTTTAACTCCAGCTGATAAGAACATTTCTCACACCAGAAACATAAACTACACTCTTTTTATACTGCCGACACTTTACTCACTTTTACTCAGTTATTTATTCAGCTATTCAGTCACTTTAATTTTAAAACTGTGTATATTCTGTGTATTTGTTATCTCACTCTTATCGCCTGCTTATGCCCTGTTCTTATCTTCAACGTCATGCTGCTCTGTTGTATCTTAATTGCTCCTTGGGGATAAATAAAGTCATTCTGATTCTAAATGGGATACATTGACACGTCTCCTAGTAGAACAACAGAGTCTCCAGGTGGAGAACCCTTGAGCGCCCCACCTAGGGTTTCCAAGAAGGCTGGGTACCCTGAACTGTCATGCAGATGACAGTCAAGACCTGTTCCCAAAGGCACAAGGAACAAACCACTCGCCCACTTGGAAAAACTCCCAAAGTAAAAGCAGCAAGCTGAGTGGATACAAAATTAAGGGAATATAAAATTAAAGGTGGTGTTGATTTCGCTGAGAGAATTAGTAAGTGGGAAATGGGGCTTAAAAAAGCCTGGTTGACTTGTGGTGACTTGGCTGCCATCTGGGCAACACTGGACAGTTTTTATCTCAGGGAATAACTGGGAAAAGAGCAATGTCTGCAAATTCGCTAGAATAGAAAAAACAGTCAAATATGATGAAAAAAAACCACTTCAAAGATTGAAGTTTGATAAATGACGATATTATTCTGATCATTTATTAAACTTTTGTTGCCATTAGCTCAGTCGTTGATATAAATGGCAGGTTTTATAGCTGCTACATATTTGTTTTGTCTTTCCTTTCTGCATCACGAGTTGCCACTTCACATGAACACATCTGTCTGAATAGCAGTAGAACAGGCAGAGAGAGAGAGAAAGGGAGGGCTGTTTAGCAACACAGGCATCGCTACAGCCTTCACCCAAAACGAAGCTCATGAAAACGGAAGACGTCCTCCTCCTGCTCTCCCTGTCACCTTAACTCCTGATACAGTTCCTCTGGTGAGTCAACGCGCTGTAGACGCTATTGCTGTTGTTTTTGGGTTTGGGTGTATTTTGGATTTATTTTTATTTATTTATTTATTTTTGGCTAGGTGTGGAGTGAGCCCTGTTACACAGACATGATGAAAGCAGCCATGGAGAGTGGCATATGCTGAGACATTCTTCGTGGGCAGCACAGATTCAAATGCAAGGCTTTCTTTCAGATTACAAGCCAAAGAGAAAGAGTTGTTGTATCATAGCTCACAGCTGTTTTGTGCTCTGTCAGCTGGGTGATGTTAATAAGAGCAGCTAATGTTAGTAACTGGACCAGTTGTCACAGTCTTGCTGTGGATGTGTCGGATGTTCATCAGTGTGAAACAAAGCCAGATATTATTTTCATCTTTAGGCACTGCCTTATTTTTTGTTACGGTGGACGTTACATGTAAAGGATTTAAAATGTAGAATTTATCTTACAGCAAGTGAACCGTCTAAAACTATTGTTGTTTCTAAAAATGAAACATTTATTTATTTCCTATTTGCTCATCTTGGTATATCCATTTCATTGTGTTTGCATTAGAACATTTTAAAAAAGCGTTGTTTTTTTCTATAAGCAATAAAAAAAAATCTCGTAATCCATCAGATTAAAGGAAAAAATGAAAAGCATCTTAATAAAGTAGCTGAACATTACTAAATCAAAAACGTTTCGTTTTCCTGAGCATCTAGTTTCTGGAACTCAGCTGGAGGGATGAAGGCCGTTCTTCTAAAACAGCGGGCCACGGGCCGGTACTGGTCCGTGAGTCGTTTGGTACCAGGACGCGAAAGTTGAAATTCATAGTTTTCAGGGTTTTATCATTTTTATCATTAACTCTGTTTCCCTGGATCTTTTCTTGTTTGTTATGAATAAATCTTCTTTAACTGGTTTTATTTTGTTGTATTTATCCACGACACCTTAAAGGCCGTGGCACAAAAAAGGCTGGGGACTGCTGATCGAAAAGACATCCTGTCATCTGCTGTTGGGTTGACAGTGTTGGGAAGGTTGCTTTTAAAATGTATTCCACTACAGATTACATGCCCCAAAATGTATTTTGTAACGTATTCTGTTACATTACTCAATGACAGTAACGTATTCTGAATACTTTGGATTACCTATTATATTATCGTGCTTTTTACAATTACATGAATGTCCTATTGCTGTGTGATTCATTACTGAAGGTTACTCTCCACACCAACACCAGCTAGATGTTTAAATCTTAATATAAATGAGTAACAGTAGGTGGACATTAGGTAAGGCTGCACTTTTTGCAGCGATCTTGTATAGAAAACTATTCGGCGCGTATATAAAACAGGTTCGCGGCTCCGAACCGTAGTAAAGGGACCTCTGGCTAATACGTCCGGTTCGTGTCGGGCTCGTAGCTGAAAACTAGCTTTACTTTGTTGTCTGGGTCAACTTTGCTAGCAGAGACAGAGAGAGGCGTTGAAAGGCTGCTCCAACGGAGCTTATTGTTTCAGAGGAAAACACGAACACAGTGTACAGTCGAGTCTTAACAG
>NW_024387471.1:255000-282500 GCF_900408965.1 Simochromis diagramma | reverse complement strand
GTAGTATTACCACGACGCTCTCCAGCTGCTGCTCCTGCACTGTCGACTGTAGTGCCCACAGTCCAAAGAGGCAGGTTCTAACCATGTTAGTAAGATGTCCTCTGTATATGAACTATTTCAAATGACCTGTCAGTTACACACACTGTGCTCATGCTCACTTATCTTCTGTGGTGCTGACCAGACCTGTCAGCTAAGTGATGAAGCTCCACAGCAGGACTCCACGCTGGTAGCTGGCAGTGACACCAAGCTGCAGCAAACATCAACTCTCTGCAAGTAAACTAAGAGTGTTTTAGATTCTTCACTAACTGAAGGGTCTTACAAAGAACAAAGTTCACTTTAACCTGATGGTGCTTCCAGCAGAAATGAATCTTAAATCAGAATCAGAATACTTTACTGGTCTCCAGGGGAAATGCTACAAAATGTGAGTTTAAGCACTTAAATAAATGGTTCAAATAACTTTGCCATGAAGACACTTTTAATGTCTTAACATCACTCAGAAATTACAACTAAGACGTTAAAGTAACTTATCTTAAATAACTGGTTGTTGCAAGGTCACCATAACTGCAGCAGTGACAGGATGATAATTATCATCTCATTTTGTATTTTCTGATACAGCTCTGATCACTGGTTGTTGTTTACTAGTCATGACAATTTGCATTTGATCAAAGAAGGTAGCATTGTGCAAATGTCCTGTTTATAATGTTGGACACCTGCAGTCAGCTGAGACTGAAGAAGTCACCTGATGATGATGATGGTGGAACCGTTCTCCCACTGAGAACGTCCAGATGAACCGAACCAACCTTTGGGATCTACGTACCTGCATGACGGAGCATGCATCGAGACATCATGCTGATGTTTAGCACCACACACTGTTCCAGATGTGTAAATAAATGTGGTGCTGTTGTTCTGCATGTCAGTGTCTGCAGAGAACTGTTTTCCTTTTCTCCTGATGCATCAATAAAACGATGGCTGATAAGTTTGATTTGTGACTGCATGTCTTTAAGTCACATTAGATTTAAAGCCTCTCCTTGCTGTGATGGGTAGGTCAGGGTACCCGTGGACAGGTCACCACTCTGTCTGAAGGTTTAGATCGAAATCATTTTCTATGAATTCACTCACACTTTGTTTTCCTGTCTTTCCTTTTCTCTCTCTGCAGCCACAATGAGCGAAAGGTGACCTGTAAGCACCCGGTGTCTGGGTTCCCCTCACAAGACAACTGCATCTTTGTGGTTAATGAACAGTAAGTTTCTCTGCACTGTCACACGTACACGCAGCATTAAATGCGACTGATTTCTGTGCTGATTTCAAAGGTCAAAGGAAACTGTTAGGAACGGGTGCAGCTGTTATAGATGTGCAGATGTGACCGACTGTGAATGCACGGTGTGACCTTTGTAGGAATAAAAATGGTTTTGAAAATATAAAGACTTGACTCAGCTCGGTGTTTAAGGCTTTCAGGCTGCCGGGGTTCCAAGCGAAAACGTGACGTCAGCAGGCTGCACGCCACCAACTGCCCAGTCAGTGGTGTCATAAGAGCGATTCCATCACAAAAATCAAAACCGCCGCTGTTGAAACCCGAGACATGGCTGCACAAAAACGAAAACTGCGTTCCCCGTGTCTGACCAAACGCCATAGACCAAGCAGCAGGTTTACGACTGCCTCCACGTCATCGATGTGTTTGTGTCGCAGACTTTAACATGCACGTTGAGGTGGGACTCAGCTGTGAAGGAAACAACCAAACTGGACTCGAGCAGGTGAAAAAGTGGCTTTATTGACTGAAGTGAGGGACACAACACAACAGGGCGGCTTCTCCACTCAGACAATGAAAGCACTAGTTATGGATGCATACTTTGTTAAAGTGATAGTTTACAACTGCAGTCTGTCTTTGTTTCTTCCTGTTAAAAGGTAGTTTCTCCTTCCTGCTGTCACCAAAGTGCTAATACAGGAGCAAACACATGAACAGTTGACCCAGGCGTCCTGTGTATGTGAGGTTCAAGGCAGACAGACTGGCACCGGCTGCTGTAGATGACTGTGATGGACTGTTCTGTGCAGGATTCTCACACTTCTCACACTTCTCAAATGCATGAATCACTGATTTCTCTCCAGTTTCCAGCCCTCCGTGTTTACAAGGTTTGACTGTTGCACGTCACTTAGATCCACATGTCTGATTTCCTTTGCTGTTGCCTGTGTGTGTGCAATTGTTTGTTTTTGCCAGCTTTGCTTCAGAATCATAAAATAGCAACATAGACAGTCGTAATAAAGAAGTGACTTTCTCCTCTCCAAGGAACAAAACTAGAGATTAACAATAAAAAAAATCGGGATAACTGAGCTGAAATTAAATTTAAGGATGGAGCTTTTTTCTCTGTTCTTGTGCAGCTGACACACACACACACACACACACACACACACACACACACACACACACACACACACACACACACACACACACGTTACTTCTAAGTTCACTTTGGCAGGATCTCTCTCGCTCCTTTTCTCACTCTCTTCTTCTTCCTTCCCAATTATCTCCTGAGTCAAGGTAGCAGTTAAGGAGTACTGAAGAGATCCTGTGTGTGTGTGTGTGTGTGTGTGTGTGTGTGTGAGTGATGTAAAATTATGTTAATTAGGTGCACAGAATGTGTATTTTTAAACCTGCTGAAAACAGCGGAGGTGAGAAAGTAAGAGGGAACGAAAGGTGTTAAACTGCTAATGAGACTTTCACCTTGTTCCGCACTGATGATGATGATGATGATGATGATGATGATGAAAGTGAAATATTCCTCCTTTTAAGTTCAGTCCAAGTAAGTTTGCTGATGTGACCTGTACAGTTATGACTCCTGGCTTTTGTGGATCTAATGTTCCTTTGGTGCACTTTGCCAACACTCTGTGCTGCCACAGCCATAAAAGGCTGGATGCTTAGTTTGGCTCTCGGGTCGAGATGAGCTCCTTGACAACAGCAAAGTTCATCATGAATAATTCTAATCAAATATAATCAAGCATAAATCAGTCAGTGTGATGAATGAGAAAATGTAACCTCTGTAATGGAAGTTTTTTGGAAGTGCAGTTGTGCAAAGTGACCAGACACAACAGCGCAACAGAAAAGTGCAACTTCTTAATCAACCAAAGACCCAGACAGACTTTTAATTCATTTGAAAGCCTGATGCTCAGCCTCGTCCACCCCAGCTGTGAAACTCAGAAACCAGTCTTGTTATCATCTATGGTCCACCTGGGCCTTACAGAGTTTCTCTCTGATTTCTCAGACTTTTTATCTGATTCTCAGCTCATATAAAATAATTATTGTGGGTGATTTTAACATCCATGTAGATGCTAAAAATGACAGCCCCAACATGGCATTTAATCTGTTATTAGACTCAATTCTCTCAAAATGTAAAAGAACCCACCCACCACTTTAATCACACTCTAGATCTTGTTTTTAACATATGGCATAGAAACTGAACATTTAACAGTGTTTCCTGAAAACCCTCTCCTGTCTGATCATTTCCTGATAACATTTACATTTACAATAATTGATTACACAGCGGTGGAGAGTAGACTTTATCACAGTAGATGTCTTTCTGAAAGCGCTGTAACTAAGTTTAAGAATATAATCCACCCACTGTTATCATCTTCAATGCCCTGTACCAACATAGAGCAGAGCAGCTATCTGAACGCTACCCCAACAGAGGTCGATTATCTTGTTAATAATTTCACCTCCTCACTACGTACGACTCTGGATACTGTAGCTCCTGTGAAAACTAAGGTCTCTAATCAGAAGTACCTGACTCCGTGGTATAATTCTCAAACACGTAGCCTAAAGCAGATGACTCATAAGCTGGAGAGGAAATGGCGTGTCACAAATTTAGAGGATCATCATTTAGCCTGGAGAAATAGTTTGCTGCTTTATAAGAAAGCCCTCCGCAAAGCCAGAACATCTTACTATTCATCACTGATTGAAGAAAATAAGAACAACCCCAGGTTTCTCTTCAGCACTGTAGCCAGGCTGACAAACACTTTGTTTCTTTAATATTTCCAAATGATTTCCTGGTTTCAGTTTGGTGTTCAGTGTCTTCTCTTTTTAATCTCCCTCCTTAAAAACTGTTTGCAAGCACATGTCCCCATCATGACTCCTCTTTCCATCAGCAGAGCCCAGGACCACAATACAGGAAGTCTAGGCCAGCTCGCTCTTTAAAAACTCTGATCTCTGATCCTGTGAGTATCACCCAGAAGGCAATGCAGAGTTCAGATGGAGCCTACATGAGTGAGGGAGTCTCCCACTTCTGTTCCCACTTCACCTTTGCAGGCCCAGCCTCTATAAGCCACATTCATGACAGCCCTCTAGATTGGTGCACTTGTTGTACCAGGGTTAATTTTAGGGGCCTCAGGGGCTCTGTTAAATTTAAAGGGTTGAACTATAAGAGCTCTAAAATGGGTTAATACTCAAATGATAATAACAGTCACAAAATAACTAATTAACCTACTCTAACGCTGACTTTGATCTCATCTCGGGGAGGAGAGAGGTTGGAGTAGAGACTGAGCATGCCCTGGCCACCGTCGCCTTCATCTCTGTGTCCCGTGCTGAGGAAAATTATCTAACAAGAAGGCAGGATTCCTTGAAAATTCGATCCTTCGGGAATACAGCAGGACTATAAATCTGCTCACAGTTGGGAAAAGCTGCAAGAAGCTGGAAACGTGTAGATCCGTTCCAAACGATTCTCATGTTTCCTAATTTTTCTGATCTCGTAATCTAGGGCGTGTTGGGTGCCCCGAGCGTAATATATTGACGATTTGTCATCTAGCATGAAATGTTACGCTTTGGGAGTGAGAACGTGTTGACCAATAATGTGCTTAGGCTCCACCCGCCTCTTCTCTCACTGTCTAGACATCCAATAACGTTCCTTAGGTAAAGTCATGTGATGTGCAGCCACACCCTGACATTCTTTTCCCCACATACTTGATTTTAAAGCGGAGTTTAAACTTTTGCCATCCCTATGAAAGGTCAAAGTTGAATCACATCTCCAGACACAAAATCGAGACATCTATGATGTTAGAGGAGCATGAGCTCAGACTCGGTGCCATGCCCCCCAGCTCGTCCCGCGTTGCTGCAGGGGGTCTTAGCATAGTCCCAGGGTGGTGGCATTTCCCTGACCTTGTCCTCCATCCCTGGTCTTCAATGCTGCTGCATGTCCGCTCCATCTCCTTGGAAACAGGAATCCGTGGCCCAGTAATACACATGATCTATCCGTCTCCTGCATGCTGTGGTTTCAGGTGCAGTCAGGGTACCTGCAGCAGTTAAAGTCCAGATCACCCTGGCATTCAACCACAACTCAGAGAAAGCAGCTCCTGGGTCTGTCATCCCTCCAACAAAAGATGCTCCAAAGTGATATATGTAGCAGTCAGGGCAGCTGGTAGCGAGAGGCTTCATACCACACGGTGTACAGCGCGCCTCCAAGGGAAGCATGGTCATCAGGGTCGATCTGGTCTGAGTCCCGTTCTCTCTTTCTGTCTCCCCTTTTTTAATTCTCTGTTACGAAGGTCACTTCCTCTGCCCCGCCTCCATCTGTGCCCCTTATCAGAGAGGCTGCTCCTCCCTTTTTTTTCATTACTGATGCTAATCTATGGCAACATAATCATTCTCATTCGGATGTACCACACACCTCTGCAGCTCTTGCTTTTATCGGTGCTTCGAGTTTTCGCCCGTCCTGTCACGTTCAGCTCACATCTTTCTCTGATGTTTTGCTAATAGTTTCACATTTTCATCATCCTAACGAGTTTAGATGAGTTTTTAAGCTCTGACCCTGTTTGACACATTTGTCTTTTTAGTTCCTCTGTCTGTCCGCAACTATTCACTTGTTTCATTGTACAAACGATATAAAAGGCATGATGAGAATCTGAAAGAATCAGGGTGTGTGGGGCTAACAGGAGGCTCTGAATGATTGTGGGACTGATCAAAGTCAAATCTGATGTTCTGGAGAACAAACATCTTGTATTTGTTGGTTTATTTGACTATAACTATTAAATATTGCATAATTGGGTTTCATTGTTGAGTTACCGCTTTGATTTAATGTGATTCTGTCTCCCTTCCTGTTCTGTTTGTAGTGTGAATTGTGGAAAGTTTGTCCACCCTGAGAAACCTGTAGAGGCTGTCACCAGGTAATGAGCCCTCATGTCAGTGGACGAGCTGCTTTGGCTTCAGCTTCTCTTTCAGCCTTGTTGCTTTAAAACCTTTTGCTGCTACTTCAGAGCACATGTTAAACGCTCAATAACAGCTTAGGCTATGCTCAGCACGTTCCTGTTGTACAGTGAACTATGCGTGTAAATCACCAGCAAATCATTTTATTTCACAGGAGCAAAATTCAGTAGTTAATGTATCATTTTTTGTTGTAATAAACTGAATTTGAATTTTATGAATTGTAGCTTTCTTTACTTTGATGCTAGCTTATATTTGTTAGTGTTAACATTAACGCTAAGACTAGCTGACTGACTACACCAGAGGACAGCCAAGCTTTAGGAACTAAATACATCCTAAGCTCTTAACATGATGGATTCTTTGTTAGTGAAGCACGATTGTTTGGGATAACCTTCTTCATGGGTTATATAAGGTTATATTTAAGGTTATATATAAGGCCTAACCAAGATGGCGCCGCGGATGGTCGCCCTGGTGCTTCAGTGCGTTACTTTTGTTTTGTTTTTGTGCATTTCTTCTGTGTCTGGGCACTCCTCTGGATATTCGTACACCAGAGAAGAGCTCCTTAACTACAGGACTACAACGCCTGTGGATTTATTTCCAATATTTGTCGCATCTGCGGCAGATTTACTGCTGACCCTGACCAGGAAAGCGAGACGCCGAAAGAGAGGGAAGCGAGCCGGCGCACTCGTGCGTTTGAGGAGACGCGGACTGCGAACCGCTCTTCCTGGGATCTTCCTTTCTAATGTACGATCACTCAGGAATAAGACAGACGAACTGGCCCTGATGAGAAGCATGAACAGAGACTTTGCCTCCTCCTGTGTGTTATGTTTTACGGAGACGTGGCTCTGTGAGGACATCCCGGACAGCGCGCTCAAGCTGGAGGGCTTTCATCTGCTGCGCGCGGACCGGCAGGCCTCTCTCTCTGGTAAGACCAAAGGTGGAGGTGTCTGCTTCTACATTAATAGTGGCTGGTGCACAGATGTAACAGTGATTGCTCAGCACTGCTCTTCCTCTCTGGAATACCTTTTCATTCACTGCAAACCGTTTTATTCTCCGCGGGAGTTTGCTTCATTCATCCTGGCCGCTGTTTACATCCCGCCAGACGCAGATGCGCAGGCAGCTCAGTGCGCACTCGCGGAGCAGATACTGCACATGGAGCGGACATTCCCGGACTCTCTCATCATTGCTCTTGGGGACTTTAACAAAGCCAATCTGAGCCATGAGCTTCCCAAATACAAGCAGTATATTAAATGCCCGACCAGAGAGGAGAGGACATTAGACCACTGTTACAGCACGATCAGCGGGGCCTATCGTGCGATGCCGCGTGCTTCACTCGGACTCTCTGATCACGTCATGATCCACCTAATCCCCGCGTACAGACAGAGGCTGAAGCTCTCCAAACCTGTCGTGAGGACTAAAAAACTGTGGAGCAACGAGGCTGTGGAGGAGCTTCGCACGTGTTTGGAGTCTACAGACTGGGACACAATGAAGGCTGCTTCTAACAGCTTGGACGAGTTTACGGACACTGTCACCTCCTATATCCACTTCTGTGAGGACAGCATTGTGCCATCACGCACCAGGGTGAGTTATAACAATGACAAACCCTGGTTTACTCCTAAACTCAAAAAGCTGTGGCTGGAAAAGAGTAAGGCGTTCAGAAGCGGAGACAGGGACTGCTACAGAGAGGCCAAGTACAGGTTCACTAAAGAAGTGGACATTGCTAAACATCAGCACTCTGAGAAGATGCAGCAGCAGATCTCAGAGAATGACTCGGCCTCTGTGTGGAAAGGTTTTAGGAATATCACCAACTACAAGCCTAAAACCCCCCACTCCACTGACGACTTGCTCTTGGCCAACACCCTCAACGACTTCTACTGCCGTTTTGACGAGCCATCAGGCAGCCTTCACACCTCCAACGGCCCCAACAATAGAGACACTTTGGACACTCATTCCCCCACCTCCCCCCCCTCCATAGAGCCATCACCACCTTCAATCACTTCACCTGCAACACCCCCCTCCTCACCCCACACAAAAGAGGATTTCACACCACCTCCTCCCACCACAACTCTTCATATTCATGAAGCAGATGTGAGGAAGCAGTTTAAGAATCTGAATGCTCGAAAAGCTCCCGGCCCAGACGGTGTGTCTCCTGCCACCCTCAGACACTGTGCAAACGAGCTGGCCCCAGTGTTCTCTGGCATTTTCAACTCCTCACTGCAGGCATGTCATGTGCCTGCCTGCTTCAAGTCCTCCACCATAATCCCTGTCCCCAAGAAACCTAGGATCACTGGACTAAATGACTACAGACCCGTGGCTCTGACATCTGTGGTCATGAAGTCATTTGAGCGCCTAGTTCTCTCCCATCTCAAGACCCTCACGGCCCCCCTCCTGGACCCCCTGCAGTTTGCATATAGAGCCAACAGGTCTGTAGATGACGCCATCAACATGGCCCTACACTTCATCCTGCAGCATCTGGACTCCCCAGGAACCTACGCCAGGATCCTGTTTGTGGACTTCAGCTCTGCCTTCAACACCATCCTTCCAGACCATCTCCAAGGCAAGCTTTCCCAGATGAATGTGCCTGATCCCATCTGCCGGTGGATCACTGACTTCCTGACGGACAGGAAGCAGCATGTGAGGCTGGGAAAGAATGTCTCTGACTCCCGGACCATCAGCACCGGCTCCCCTCAGGGCTGTGTTCTTTCTCCTCTGCTCTTCTCCCTGTACACCAACTGCTGCACCTCCACCCACCAGTCTGTCAAGCTAATCAAGTTTGCAGATGACACCACCGTTATCGGACTCATCTCGGACGGGGATGAGTCTGCCTACAGGAGGGAGGTTGAACGTCTGGTGTCCTGGTGCAGCCACAACAACCTGGTGCTGAATGCCCAGAAGACAGTGGAGATTATTGTGGACTTCAGGAAGCACACAGCTCCACTCCCCCCCATCATCCTGACTGACACCCCCATCACCTCTGTGGACTCGTTCCGCTTCCTGGGTACCACCATCACCCAGGACCTGAAGTGGGAGCCCACCATCACTTCCGTCATTAAAAAAGCCCAGCAGAGGATGTACTTCCTGAGGCAGCTGAAGAAATTCAACCTGCCAACACGGACGATGATGCAGTTCTACACTGCAATCATCGAGTCCATCCTCACCTCCTCCATCACTGTGTGGTACGCTGGAGCCACTATCAGGGACAAACAGAGACTGCAGCGTGTTGTGCGCTCTGCTGAGAAGGTGATTGGCTGCAGACTCCCATCTCTGCAGGACCTGTACACCTCCAGGACACTGCGGCGTGCAGCTCAGATCTCAGCTGACCCTTCTCACCCTGGACACAGTCTGTTTGACCTGCTCCCCTCAGGCAGGAGGCTCCGGTCCATTCGCACCAGAACCTCTCGCCATAAGAACAGTTTCTTCCCCTCTGCTGTCGGACACATGAACAATAACCATATGACTGTTCCCACCACTAACACATGACCCTACGCTGTGTTCACTGCATCATTCCATGTTTGGCACTGATCACCACCTGCACTCATGTATATATCATGTATATATCTATCCACTTAGCACTTTTAATTCTTATTCTTATTTTTATATTTTTATGACAGTATGTTGCACTGAAGCACCGCAGCAATTTCCTAATGTTGTAAACCTCCTCAACATCTGGCAATAAACCCTTTCTGATTCTGATTCTGATTCTGATATAAGCATTAACACATTTATAAGTATCTCATTTCATAATCTGTATACATTTAAATACACTGTTCATCATTTACTTTGACTTTTTAAATGATAAACAGGTCCTAATAACTTTTACTTGATGGAATACTTTTAGAAATTGTTAAAAATTACATAAAAATATAAAATATATATAAAAAAAGATTTTGATATAATATATAGATAATATTTATATTATATAAATACATTTAAAAATTATAATGACAGACTAACAATTTTGTCATTAAACATGTTATATGTGGGCTTATAATCAAGACTAAAGCATTTATATTCATGTTTGTAAATGATGTACTATGGAGGACTAACACTGACTAATGCCTTACTAATGCTTAATACTGTGTAGTTATTATAAGTCACTTTCATCTGTGTACAGTGTGCACATCCTTCAAAGTGTGCCACAGTCTGCCTTCTGTGCTGGATAATTGGCTGTAGTTCTGACCAACTGTCAGACATTCGTACCTTCGTCCTAACAAAGAAACAGCATAAAGTTTTGGATTTACAAGGAAAAAAGATTTAAAAAAGACACAAAAGATAAGGATTTGTCAAACGTGTGCCCATAAGAGCCTTTAAAAAATTCTTCATACAAACAAATTGCCGGGCAAAATGGAGCAGGACAGGTCGCGTTGAAACCAGAGTCAGCAGGTTGTCAAAGCAGCCAATGAGAAAGCACCAAGCTCTGCGACCTTGTTAATCTTCCCAATAACACAGCAGTTAATCGTTCTCCTTTGGTCTTTAAATTTAGGGCAATCTAACTGGTTAAAGTCAACTATGCTGACACAAAAAGTAATGTCTTTACATTTATGTTGACTGGCTCTTTGCACTGCTCTCAGAAAGAGTAACCCACACCGATGCATGTCCATCACCTGGCTTTGTTTTTCTCCCCAGCTTCTTTAAATCCTCTGAGAAATCGTTTTCTCCTGTTTCTGCCTCATGCAGATATTAACCTTGTGCTAACACACGATTCATATTTGTTATGATTTGTGTCTCCTACAGCTGAGAAAGTTAAAGTTGAAATAATGCTGTATAATATTTAATACATTGTAAAACTCTTACTTGCTTTCAGTGATTGTGTGGATTGTGAGTCTGTGGAAATGCACACGCTCTTGTTGCTGAAGTTGAGGAAACTCAGTTTGTGATATAGTGAACCTGTTACCTGCCTGTTATACGTGGTGCAGTTTTCTACTGAAATAGTGCATTTAGTACATTATGTCTGTTTTTTGTTTGTTTGGTAACTACCATGTTATAAAAGGATAGAAGAGCTTCAGATTAAGGAGCTTCATCCTCCTGAAAATTCTTGCAAATTCATCCTGTGTTGGCTCGTCCACGTATCACGTCTTTGCCTAAACCTCTGAGTGCTAGTCAAGTTTGGAGTATTATAACCTGCCCCCAGATGAGCTTCTTGTGAGCTTCCACCAAGCAGTTTAATATTATACTCAAGCAGTAATGTCACAGCCCTGCCTTTGGTACAAAAAGAGTTCTTGACTATCTGTGTAAATTTGGTCGAGCAGGTTGTCTTCAGCTGTGCACAGATGGGTTGATTGTATGTGTCGACTGCTGAGACACCTCGTAGTTGGAAGCCTGGGAAACGTTTTAATGGTTTCATAATGACTTTGCTTGGCTGACACATGCACCCTGTAGGGTTTCATTACTGTTGCTTCTGTTTTAAGTTCTGTTCTGGTTTGAACTGTTGCCTTGATCATATCAATTCAATTCCATCATTATGAGAAGAGGCCATAACAGACTTAATTGCATTGTTTTTTCTTTTTCCAACACAAATGCATTAGTAATTGATTCCAGATACCTAATTTGCTGGGTCTTTTTATTAAAAGTTAAGCCATTGCTTATAAATCTCAACATATCAACAAAGTATTGCAGTGGCATGCTTCGAGCACAGGCCGTGATCCCTCACTGAGCTGATGAACACTATTTGGGCACATTGAGACTTTTTCTGGTACTCATTTCAGCAACAGTTTATAGATGAGAAAGCACATTCTAATGATAATTACAATAATTTGCTATACATCATAATATTATGCTGTGTAAAAGAAATTTATAATGTATGTAAATGTAAATATAGTATTTGCCAAAAAGCAAGCAAAATGTTTTCACTGGTTCTCCTTAAATTATCTTTTAGGCAAATCAAAACACTGATATGATTTTGAAACATCACAACAGTCTAGTGATAAGTTATTCAGCTGTGTCGCAGTGCAAAAAATAACTCCTGATGCTGATTATGAGCCACAAACCAAAGTAGCTATCATGTGTGGATAATTATCTGACTCAAACCAGCTCAAGCTGGGCTAACTTTGAACACTCATCATACAGCTGACTGCAGGTTTACATACATTTTCGTAATGACTGAAATGGCAGCACTGATTAACAATGGGCTGTGAGGTCACTTTTATGATCAGTAATTTGCAAACTGTCATGACGACCACTGTCATAAATGACCATGAGTACCATTCACAGTTGGGGAATGGCTGAAGTCACAGTCTAAGAAGGCTAACCTGCCACGTTTCATATCCTCCCTGGTGAATTTGATGTGTCGGTCCACCGAGTTAATGAAATGTGGTACGTCCTGAGATTTGATTTTCACCCAGGTGTCATCCACATTCCTGAACCAATGGCTTGGTGGTGTTCCAGGGTGTTTAGCAAAGCCCTCTTTTCCACTTCTTCCATTTACAAATTGGCCACGAAACTGAAACTGAAACTGGGGAGCCCATGGCACACCCATGTTTCTGCCTGTAGGACTGACCCTTGTATGTGAAGTAGGTGGAATGAGTCACAGTTCAAACACACTTGGTTGATGCTGAGAGCGGTCCTGTTGCTGAGGTTGGGGTCATCCTGTAATCTGTTGTGTTCTGGATGTGGTGTTCAGAGCTGCCTACCAGCGGGTTGAGGATTGAAGCCAGAAACTTGGAGATGTTACAGGTGACAGAGTTGATCATGCAGACGATCGGTCTCAAAGGTGCACCCTGTTTATGTATTTTCGGTAAACCATACAGCCTTGGTGTAGACTCTCCTGGGTACAGCCTGTGGTATGAGGTCCGGTCAACAGCCTTGTCCTGTTCTAACTGCTTCAGACAGTCTATCACCCACTTCCTGTAACCACTTCCTGTAACCAGGAAGGGGCTCAGAAGTATTCTCGTGATAGTATTTCTGGTTAAAACTGTGCACCTGCCCTCGTCTGCTGGAAGGAGGATGATGTTGTTGTCATTACTCCAAGCTGATGTTGGATGCTGGGGGCTTTGCATTGCTGAGACAGGCTGAAACTTCCGTCTGTAGCTGCTCTGCTTCCACATCTGCAATGTTGTTGTTTCGAATTGCTGTTTCTGTGGCTGTGATCGGTTACACTTGCGGGATTTGTCTCGGCGTCACTGCAAAGCTCAACCCTTTTGCAGGGATGTTTTTCTCTGCTTGAGTGAGTACACAACATTTTCACCCACATGTCCACATCCTCACCATCTTACAGTGCTCTGAATTCAGTCATTTCCAAAATCTCTGAGAATGGGACTCATGGCCATTAATCAACAGTCATGACAATTTGCATATTAATGATCATAAACTGAGCTCCCAGCCCAGTGTTCCTTCAGTGCTGCTGGTTTCAGTCATTGTGCAAATGTCCTGTTTATAAGGTTGGAAACCTGCAGTCAGCTGAGACTGAAGACGTCACCTGATGATGAGGAAACGTTTCTCCCCTTCCTTACCTGGATGATTGAGCATGCATCAAGACAAAAGTACAGTACTTGCCTTGTAAATGATACAGACTGTAACTGATGAGCAGTATTTCCATTAAGAATAGATAGATAAGGAGGTGATATAAACAGTTAAAAAGATGAGTTAGACTTGTATGAGACAGTAAATGTTGCTTTCAGGAGAGATAAAGATGGCAAAGGATGTGTTGTGTGTTGAGGGATAGAGCCTAAACCCCTAAAGTTATGTCTTCAGAGACTTAAGCATTATTTAAGGGTCTGGCAGTGTTCCAGCACTACTCACTGAGCAGGACCCAGTAGAAACTGTGTGGTGTGTGGCAACAGTAGAAATCCACAGAACACAGATCTGCAAGAATACCAAGAAGACAGTGTGAGACTGGAATCACGGAGACTTCCTTTGTTCTTATGTGTGAAAACAGAGTTTAGTTGATGTGCTTTGCTTAGAGCGATCGTGGCTCAAGAGTTGGGTGTTCGTCTTGTAATTAGAAGGTTGCTGGTTCGAGCCCCGGCTCGGACAGTCTCGGTCGTTGTGTCCTTGGACAAGACACTTCACCTACCGCTTACTGGTGTTGGCCAGAGGGGCTGATGGCGCGATACGGCAGCCTGGCTTCTGTCAGTCTGCCCCAGGGCAGCTGTGGCTACACCTGTAGCTGCCTCCACCAGTGTGTGAATGCGAGAGTGAATGAATAGTGGAATTGTAAAGCGCTTTGAGGGTCTCGAAAAGCGCTATATAAATGCAATCCATTATTATAATTATTATGCTCTGTTGACCTTGGCACTCGGAGACCTTGAGCTTTCTTTTCCTCTCAGTAACTCTCTCCACCGTTCTGCAGCAAAAAACTTTGAGCTGGTTCAATTTGACAGGCTAAGTTGGCCGTTTAAATTGGGTGGAGGCAAATAACAGAGGTGAGTTGAACACACCCACGCACACACTCCAGTCTTCTTTATCTCTGCTTCCATCACCCTCGTTTTCCCTCTCCTCTTGTGTTCGTTCAAGCCACTCGTCCTCTCCTTCATTCTCCTCTGTTTAATTGTGCCAACAAAGTAAGCGTGTTATTAAGAGAGTGAAGATGGGATCTGCTCGGTGAAATGTGCTGTTAGTTGATTGGCTGGCTTCAACCTGTGGAGACTGATTGTTTCTGACGGGCAACGTTTGTGTCATCTTAAGTTCTCATCAACTTGAAAAGACCACTTGCACCTAAGAATCTATTAAACTAACAACAATTAACTAACTAACAATTCCTTCTAGTATTCTAAGTACTTCACACTTCATTTGAATAAAACTTAACTGTCTGTAATCGGCAGTAAACGTGATTTCTAGCTGGGAAAGGTCATCAACCATTCTTATGTGGCTTAGATTTTTATAGTGTTGGGGATAAGGAGTTGTGTCATTGTGAATCACTGATTTCTATATTTGTCTGTCCTTTTTCACTACTATCCTCTGTTGCATGTCACTTAACTCTACATTTCTTATTCCTTTCCCTTTGCCTCCTCTCTCTGTGTGTCTGCTGTTTTGTGTAGTTTGTTTTCGGCAGCTATGCTTCACAAGCACAAAAATACCTTTGAATGTTTTGTCTCCTTCTCCTCTACCTGCCAAAAACTAGCTATGTATCAGAAATGGGACATCGACAGTTGTGATAAAGAAGATACTTTCTCCACTCCAAGGAACAAAACTAGAGATTAACAATAAAAAGTCAGGATAACTGGGCTGAAATGAAATTTAGGAATGGAGCAAACTTGTTAAAATAGCTGCTTCTGCAATAACTTGGCCTACTTTAAGTAGGTTTGCATGTCTAAAATCTGGCTTAATACCTCTTCTGGAACCTCTCCTGTACCCAGATGTGGTAGGAGACCTTGTCAGCAGATACTTTGTAACCAGGCCGGCATGCTGGTAGAGCATAGTTCAAAGGCTCAGTACCTGCAACAGTGGTCACAGGGGTTTCATAGCGCCTTGAGACGACTGTTGTCATTTGGCGCTGTACAAATAAAATTGAATTGAAAATATAGTAAGTGTAGGTAGGGGTCACGACACTCCCTCTATTGTACATTCTTCTAAAGTGAAATGTCTGAATCCCTCGTCTGTGTCTCTCTGTGTTTCGCCTTGTGGCAGATCGGCTCCCAAGTCTTCGTCGGAACAGGGAAGCAGCAGTGACAAGAAGGAGCGTCCTATGAGTACCATGAGTGAAGCGTCAAACTACACAGGTGGCTCCGATTACAGCACCTTCACTGGCAGCCCAGCCACCACAGTCACTACTGCCATTACCACTTCCACCTCATCTACACGGGTTAGTCTTTACCTAAACCTCATAACAAGAGTGAGCCACACTGACTCTCATCAGCAGAGGCACAAATGCTCTTTGTGCTATAAATTCAATCAGTTATTTCAGTGGAGGTCACCTGTGCTGTCGATGAAGAAAAGAAAATAGGCAGAAACTTTTAGCTGTAACTCGTCTTTTTTCTGCTTTTTTGATGCAATAAGTGACTTTATCTCCACTCTGAGTCATTTTCTGTATTCTGTAATGAGTTAGAGTAACAGAAAGAATAATGTGTGAAAGTCTAAATAAAAATGCCTCATTCCTTTGATTTTAACGACATTTTAATTCATAAACACAAAGAAGAAGACGACAAGTGGTGCACTGGGACACATTGTGTCCACCATGTTGAAACCACGATGTAGAGAAGTTAGACTACAAAAGGCACGTCTTACATGTTCCAACCCTAAGCCATCAGGCATATGTCTTTGTAAGTGTATTTAAATTACTCACACAATTTACCTCGAATTGCACAAACCCTAATATCGAAAAAATGTCTTATTTTGCAGTTGTGATAGTTTCTATTAGGAGTGTTTATTTTTAGGAGATGTTATCAGAACAAGTACATAACTGACACTTTGAGTCCTTAAACTCCTGGGGGAGCAGGCAGCTGACAGTATTACCAGAAGTAATAAATTCACTGTTCAAACTGCCAATAGCAGCCTCCACTGGTTGACCAGGCTAAGGGAGCCAAAGGACCGGCTTGCCCAAAACCACCAAAAACGGATGCCCTCTCCAGGAGATCCTGTTGTCCTTCATGTTCCTATATGGTTGCAGATCCCAACTTCTGCAGCCTAGAAGTGGAAGTGGACCATCCCATCATAACCCCTCCATTTGAGTTCGATTTTATTTGAACGGCAAGTAGAGGGAGGTATGTAGAATGGGGGCAGAGGGCTCTGACAGTACCCATGGCTGACTAATGCCAGGACTGACGTGTTCCCCGTAGGGGATGGTGGTAAATAGAAAATGGACTGGTTCTTATATAACACTTCTACTCTGAGCATTCAAAGCACAACTTACACAAGTTGCCTCATTGTTACACATTTGCACAAACACTTCTTTATGTTCTTTGTATTTAGAATAGAATAGAATAGAATAGAATTCAACTTTATTGTCATTGCACATGCACAGGTACAGGGCAACGAAATGCAGTTTGCATCCATCCAGAAGTGCTTTAGTGATATAGATATATTACAATATATATTAGCAATAATATAGATATGTGAGTATAATACAGAAATGGGTCTATTATGGTATGTTATAATGTACACGGTATGAAGTATGTTGTGAATATTCTATAACTATAAGTATGTACAGGCTGTAGTGAGTACAAGCTATGTATAGGCTATGAACAGGATATAAATATGAAAAACTATACAGAATATGAAATAAATAACTTTACAGAATCTGAGATATACAGCTATACAGAAATGGGAACTATGCAAGTTGTAAACAGTTGTAGGATTAAAGATTATCGAATGTACAGAATGATTATTTACACAGAGCTATACAGTAGTGCAGTTAAGATAAGTGAGGGTGTAGATAGTTTCTACAGAGGCTATATAAAGTGCTAGTGGTTGTGAGTGGTGGTTCAGTCCATGTTATTATTGTGTGTTTGAGGGTACAGTTGTCCATTGTGGGTGTGTGTATGTTCAGTCCATGAGTTTAACGTGGGTCAGATGTCAGGAGGCAGAGTTCAGGAGTCTGACAGCTGTGGGGAAGAAGCTGTTCCGGTACCTGGTGGTCTTAGTCCGGAGGCTCCTGTAGCGCCTCCAGAGGGCAGGAGGGTGAAGAGTCCATGTGATGGGTGACTGGGGTCTTTGATGATTTTCCCAGCCCTTTTCAGACACCGCTTCCTGTAGATGTCTTTTATGGCAGGAAGTGGTGCTCCGGCGATGCGCTGGGCAGTTTTCACGACCCTCTGCAACGCCTTAGTGCAGTCTATCTGACATTCACACACATTCAGCAACTTGTGGTTAATTTCTTGCCCAAGGATGTTTCGCATGCAGACTGGAGGAGACGGGGATCGATTGGTAGGTTGGCTAATAGGTCTACCTCCTGAGCTACAGCCATGTTGGCAGTAGCAATGATGCCTTGACTAACCCAAGTATCCACCGGGTGACTGAGTCACTCATCAATAGTCTGTTCAGTGCCTGGACCCAGAACAGCTAATGGTTACTGATGCAGACATAATCTCAGTGTGGGGATGGATCAAGAAAGGGGTAGGTCGGCCACCCCCAGCTGATCTAGTAGCTTGTAGCCCCACCACCAAAGCTTACTGGTTGTACTGGAAAAGACTGTATCTAAAAGAGCAAGATGTTTGATGGCCAAGTTGGGGGTCACTTCACCAGCTTCATCTCGTGTTCCTTCTTCCTGATGTTGCTGTCATTGGGAACCCCTACATCGATCACTACGGCCGTCTTCTTCTGCTTCTCTACCACCACTATGTCCGGTTGGTCAGCCACCATCATTTTGTCCGTCTATATCTGGAAGTCCCACAGGATCTTAGCTCGGTCGTTCTCCACCACCCTTGGGGGCGTCTCCCATTTTGACCTCGGGACTTCCAGGTTATACTCGGCACAGATGTTCCTGTACACTATGCCGGCCACTTGATTATGGCGTTCCATGTATGCCTTGCCTGCTAGCATCTTGCACCCTGCTGTTATGTGCTGGATTGTCTCATCTTTACACAGCCTGCACCTGGGGTCTTGCCTGGTGTGATAGACCCCAGCCTCTATGGATCTGTGCTCAGAGCTTGTTCTTGTGCTGCCATGATTAGTGCCTCTGTGCTGTCTTTCAGTCCAGCTTTGTTCACCCACTGGTAGGATTTCTGGATATCAGCCCCCTCCTCTATCTGCCGGTGGTACAAACCGTGCAGGGGCCTGTCCTTCCACGATGGTTCCTCGTCTTTCTTGGGTTTCTGCTGCCTGAGGTATTCACTGAGCATTTAGTTCTTGCCATCTTCTTGATGTACTCGTGGATGACCTTATTTGACCTTATCGTGCATTTTGCACCGAGTTGTTGTTTTATGTAGCTACATAGGCTGCTGTTTTTGTGTGAGAGCCTCATTTACAACCAGACTCTTGTTAAGTTAAATCAGGGGTGTCAAACTCATTTTACATCAGCCCACTTTGACCTTAAGTGGGCCGCTCCACTTAAGGTCAAAGTGGGAAAGGAGGTGAAACTCTCCTTTCTGTCAAAAGGTACATATTTAACTGATTTTCTACATGATGAAGAAGCAGCTGCTGTGACAAAGAAACAATCTGTCTGCATGACTCTTTGGACTTAAACTGTAAGAAAAATTACAGAAAAGGCTCTGATAGACCAGACTGTCCACTTTTATTTTTGTTTTTTCAATTTTGTCATAAAAGAAAAAAGAAATTTCTATAGTAGAAATTGAAAACCAGAAACTTTTTGTCACGGTGATGGAACGAACTCAAACACAGACACAATTCTTAAAGACAAAACGTCTAATTATTTACAAAGGGAACACACGAGTGCTATACATATATATCTGTAGTGAGTTGGGTGGGGGTCCAGGGCTCCAGGGAGAAGAGGGAAGGGAAACGCACCACCATTTTTCCTCCAAATTCAAATTCAAATTCAAATTTTATTTGTCACGTACACAGTCATACACAGTACGATATGTAGTGAAATGCTTGGACAACTGCTCGTGACCTAAAGAAAACAAAAAAGGAAAAGGCTATGAATAAGATAGGAAATAAATATGAAAAATTAAAAAGGGTAAATTTAACTAGGAAGGAATAAAATATAAATTAAGGTTAAAAATGAAATAACTGTACAACACAAATTAGAATGAAGGGTAAATTTAACTGGGAGAATAAGATAAAATATATAAATTAAAGTTGAAAATAAAATAACTGTACAACAAAATACACAATATAGAACTATATAAGAATGTATGAAGAAATATAAATAAATATATACACAATAACAGCAGCGTGATTTAAGTAATGAAGTGAAAACAATGTCCAGAATGTCCAGTGTGTGTGTAAGAACTATATGTGTAAGAACTCCACTCACACTCGCTCGTCTTCGGCCACTAACGATGCCACACACAGGAATAGTGATGGCCCGCTTGAAGCTGAAGCTCCGGTGCTTCAGAAGCACTGTGTCGAAGCTTGATTCGTTTGGCCAGGGTCACGTGATCAGTGACGTCCGAAGCTTCATTTAGAGCCTAACTGCTTCAGTGTCTGATTCAATGGTTTATAAGGAAGTGAATCATTCGCGGGATTTGTGGAGTGTTTCATGGTGACAGATAGCGAACCACTGATTCGGAGGTTCTGTTGTGTGGGAGGATTTTGAGTTGATTTTGGTCAGTCGGGTTGGTTTTCCAGCTTTGTGTTCTGGCCGTTTGCTTTTGTTTTGTGCGTTTATTTTATCTGACAACGGGAAAAAGGTAAAATGTCAAAAATCTGCTTCCATAATATAAATATCATTAAATAACTGTAGAAAAACTCCCACTTGACTCTTTACATGTAATGTTGTAAAAATATATATTTTATTGTTTAATTAATCTGAAAATGTTAGTCTGCAAAATGTGCAGCAATGTAATCTGTCTATTCTCTTTAGCTGATAGTTGGTGGGGCCCGGATAGACTGTATAACTGCATCTCTACCAGTTTCTCTGCACTCCAGCCTCCTCTGTTCCATGTGAAGGGATTTTCCTTAATGCAGGAGAAATTATCTCCACGAAAAGGAACAGGTTCGGCCATCGCACAGTGGAACAAATTCTCTTCTTAAATACAAATGAAAAAGGGTTACCTTAAATGCATCATGTTTTTAATTTGCAAGTTCATAAGCATTTTCCTTTTCCATTTCACAATCAATTCTACCCCCAGGTCAAAAATATGTCTGGGAAAATGTCCCTAATATAATATTATTTATAAATATACCCGTCTAGCGATTAATTGCACAAGTGCATGGAGGCGGGACCTCACAGCAGAAGCATACTCCATAATGTGTTGTACATTATTATATGTAATGTGGTGTTTTTCAATTATTGTATTTACCAACATCAAGACGTCACAAGCAAAGAAAGACCACACCATGGTGCATGTTTGAACAAGGAGAGTTTACTGGTCAAAACTATTTATTAAACAAGTAAAACACATTTTTTTTAACCACCAAAAAGTACACGTTCAAAGCAACACAACAGCGGCCCAATATCAGACAGGACACCGCTCTGTTAGTGTTCAGTCATAATGAAGCAGTTGGTTTTATTTTGTGGATTCAAGCTGCGCTTCATATTTTTGGCCACCAGATGTCACCAGAGAGGACTGTGTTGAAAAGCTTCGAGTAATGAACCGTTTTTCAATACAAGCTTCAGAAAGCTTCGTTTGGCCATCACTACACAGGAATGTCACTAGGGGTCCGCAAACAGGTCCGGGGGATCTATATACAGAGACGATGGGTAGTTTAAGCCAGCGATTTCACCTTAAATAGCAGCAGCAGGTGGTGGCAATCAGCCCAGGTGAGTGGGCCAAAGGTGAGAGCCCAGTAACAAGCTCCGCCCAGGCAGGCAGGAGACAGTGGGGAGGAGAGAGAGAGAGAAAAACACAAATCAAACCTGTAGCCAGTGTGGGCCAGTCAGAGAGACATGGGAGCGTGACACTTTTCTGTCATTTAATTGTTTATTCCTGATCACTCTGTTGTGTGAACGGCCATAAAAGAGGATTTTATCAGTAGGAAAAGCTGTAAAACTTCTGGAAATACAGTCAAAAGCCCAAAATGTCTGTTTGTGCTTGTTTGTGGTGAGCTGCTGTTAAAACAAGGTAAGAATTACAAACTGCTTCCAGCGCACGTTCAGGCCTGTGAGACTCAGTGAGACACTGAGCCATGACATCTCTGCCATTCAAACACACTTTGTATGTAGTTCATTTTATAGTAATATTTAATACTGAACTGTAAATTTAGTCTTTTTCAAGAAGGCGATTTTCACTGTAACCAGCTCATAATTTTATAAATTCTGTGTACAGGTCTGCGGGGTTAATTTTTTTGGTGAATTGTTATTAAAACACTGTGTGCATTTAAATGTATCTAATGTTTTCTCTATGCAGCTGTTGTTACATGTTAGGCATCCAAATTCTCTACATTCATCATCTATCAACGTCTTTAAACAGCCTTCTAGGTCTTCCAGAAAAGTCCACAACTTTGGCAAGAGGTCCAACTCAATCAAGAGAAACCCCAATGCCCCAGTGGTGAGGAGCAGCTGGCTTTACAAACAGGTAATGAGGAAGGCTTATCGGACGTCGTTGAATGTGTGGAATTCTGGAACTGGATCTGGTGTCCAGACTGCCACCATATAGATGACTTTGTGTTGTCTCGGAGTGATTTCCAGTCAAAATGTTGCATGATTGTGTTGACTATTTCAGCAGTCAGTGGACCAGCTTAGTTTACCTAATGTAATAAAAATGTAATCATGTATGGGTCTGTACGTATTAAGGAGAATCGTTGCTGTGACCATTACTAAAACCAACTAGCTGGTCTACACCATGGCAGCAGTGATGACTGAGATCCTTGGCTACAGTTCAATTCAACTTTATTTATACAGCGCCAAATCACAACAGTTGCCCGAGGTGCTTAAACACGAGCAGCCACAAGGAGCAGTACCGTCCATGGTGAAGGAGAGTAGAGGCTAAGATCAAGGCAGCACAGAGTAGTTAGCTAACTGTCGCAACTGCTGAAAGGCGTGATGAAGAAAGGGCTGCCTAAGAAGTATCAACAGCTGTCTGTAACTGTGGCCTAATAAAGTGCCAAACAAAGACTCACAGCCTTAGCTGGCTGCTTGAAGATACTGGAGACAGAAGCCAGGAGAATAAAGTGGATGTTCTCCATTGAACCATCCAAGATTATGCTTAGTGGCACGGGGAAGTATATGAGAACAGCCCCACCAAGGATGGAGATAGGGCATACTGAAATAACATATGATGCCTCTATTGATTCAGTGATCCACACCACCAGGATATACAGCAATGACATCGGAATATCGTTCAGACCGGAGAAGTGTATTTGGATGGTTGCAAAGAGAGCAAAGGTAGTCAGAAATGAGGTGATTGTACTACCAGAAGGCAACACTGACAACAACTAGAAGTACTTAGGAATTCTACAGGCAAATGGGAATCACAAAGAGGCCACTAGGAAAGCTGCAACCATTAAAACCTGGCAGTCGGCACCTACGCCCTGCCTGTGTTCAGGTAACCTGCTGGGATAATAAGCTGGCCAAAGGAGGCTGACCACAGATTCCAAATATCCTTTCACAAAGTGACGCTGAAAAACTAGTTCATGCATTTGTTACTTCCAGGCTGGACGACTGTAATCCATTATTATCCTAAAAACTCCCTGAAAAGCCTTCAGCTAATCCAAAATGCTGCAGCAAGAGTCCTGACAGGGACTAGAAAGAGAGCAGATTTCTCCTGTATTGGCTTCCCTTCATTGGCTCCCTGTTAAATCCAGAATGATCAGGCCCCGCCCCTCCCTGAGCCTGGTTCTGCCGGAGGTTGTTTCCCGTTATAAAGGAGTTTTACCTTCTTACTGTTGCCTAAGGACTTGTTCATTGGGGGTCATTTGGTTGTCCCAGCTTTCTCTCTGTTATTGTGGGGACTTTACCTCATAAAATAAAGCAGCTTGAGGAAACTGTTGTGATTTGGCACTGTGTAAATAAAATGAATTGAATTTTTTAGCTCTGCTGCAGCAAACACTACAGTGACTATGGACAGTTAGTAAATGGGAGTACGGTATTCCTGCTATGTGTCTTCGCCTCACTGCTACACACCACCCTGAATCAGCTTGTGTTTATCACTTTCTTTAAGTGTTGTGCCCCACGGAGCTCTGTAGTGGGTCAGTGTTTGCCTGGTTAGGGGACCTCTCACCATAGCAGTGAAGACTGAATAAAGCTTGATGACCCTCGTCAAGTTTTAGTCAACTCCACCCAGCAAACCCTTTCACTGCAGAGCTGATATCAGTGTGGCCAACGCATTATATTGCTGAAAGTACCAAAGACTTGAAAACTTGTCATTGATGCAGTAATTAGGTGCCAGGGGAGCGTCGGCATCACGAACAGAGCACAGGTCTTTGCTTCAGGCACCCACTGAGGCAAATCTGTCACTGCTTTATGAAGAGATAACAAAGAGGAGGTGATGGAGGCTGTTTAACAGGAAAGGCTGGAGAAGAGCCAGTTCAGACTTGAAGAGGAAGCAAGAGATGAGAACGTGTGTTTGAAAATAATAACGTTCTCTATAATTGTTATATTTTGTCTCACTCAGGACAGTACAGGCATGAAGCTGTGGAAGAAGAGGTGGTTCGTCCTGTCTGACATGTGCCTCTTCTACTACCGTGGTGAGGACACACAAACACACATGCATCTCTTCATGTTGGCACTTTAAGAAAAGTTCGAGGCTTGTCAACCGTGTGTACCTTCACACCTGTTTACAAATATCAAGATGTGGAAGATATGCACTGTTTACATACGAGGCCTTTATTTCTGAGTAGTATATTTGCCTAATGTCGTAATAAATATACAGCAAAGGTTTTGCACACTTGATTGTTATCCGTCACACGGCATCATAATGGTTTTCATTCCGTCTCTGTGATGGAATACTGTCCTCTCAATATTGATTACAAGCTTGAGTACACCTTTATTTAGCTCTACTTTCATTTCAAAGAATCAGTCTGTGGTGGTAAAAACGTTGTCATGGCCAGCAACTTCAACACGCTGACATAATCAATCAATCAATCAATCAATCATCCATCCATCTTCATCCGCTTTATCCGAGGCCGGGTCGCGGGGGCAGCAGCCTAAGCAGAGAGGCCCAGACCTCCCTCTCCCCAGCCACCTCCTCCAGCTTATCCGGGGGAACACCAAGGCGTTCCCAGGCCAGCCGAGAGATATAATCTCTCCAGCGTGTCCTGGGTCTGCCCCGGGGCCTCCTCCCGGTGGGACATGCCCGGAACACCTCACCCAGGAGGCGCCCAGGAGGCATCCTTGTCAGATGCCCGAACCACCTCAGCTGGCTCCTTTCGATGTGGAGCAGCAGCTGCTCTACTCTGAGCCCCTCCCGGATGGCCGAACTTCTCAATCAATCAATCTTTATTTATAAAGCACTTTTCATACAAAAATGTAGCACAAAGTGCTTTACATGGTTATAACGAAATACATCAACAGTTTTGTTGTACTGTTTTTATTACTTAGAGGTCACGTGTGGTTCAACATCACAAATTTAGAACTGCGTTCATAAAAGCTCCTCTTTCCTCCTTAATGCTTTCTGCACCTTCAGAGGGATTTTTCCATCTCCATAAACTGATGAATCAGCTTCTTCCAGGGTGCGATCGGCAGCTTACACGACAACCCGAGGGGAGAGCTGCATGTTGATTGGCTTTGCTAGCCAGAGAAGAGACATGCACAGCTTTCAGATAATAACGTTTTCTTTTTCCGTTTGCCTCCTTCTGGCTCTGTCGCTTTATTCTAAGGAGCTGCTTCAGGTTGAGATCTTGGAAATGTGGTAAATTATTCTTTCTGTAAGGGCAAAGATGTTAATCATCCCTCCGACTGCAGAGCTCATCGAGATAAAATAAATTAGTGTATTTACATTTATACTGCCAATTTTGGTATTATCAGAGCGAGGCAGAGACGTCATTTAAAGACTTAAATCATAGTTTTCAGAGGTGCAATTTGATAAGCAGATCTCAGTTTATTCCCAGTGATTAGACATTAACTATTTATAAAGCTCATGTTTTAAGGTAACAGTAAGTTGCCTGTCATGTCAGTTATACCACGTCAGTTATTCTCTGTCAGTCTGCAAATCCATCACCACAAAAAAGCACTAATATAATCCAACAATGAAGTTTTCTTTAATTTCTTTAGAAACATAATGAAATCACTGAGCAGGTGATCTTACAAAGTCGTCCTTTTGGATCTGAGCTCGGCCTTCGACACCATCTCTCACACCCTAGCCTGGTTCCAGTTATGTCTCCTTGACCGCTCCCAGTTTATTCAACTGAAATCATCCCGCTCTCGTCTTTTCCCGGTCACCTCTGGTGTACCCCAAGGCTCAGTCTTAGGCCTTCTTCTCCTCATAATATACATCCTCTTGGTACCATTCTCCACACATTTGATTCCTCCCACCTTCTTCCCTTACAGAATGTCTATCTGAACTAAAATCCTGGTTCAGCTCTAATTTTCTCAAGCTTAATGAGGATAAAACTGAAATCCTCCCTATTGGCACCAAATCCAACCTTTTGAAGGCGAACCATTTCTCTCTCTCTCTCTATCGATAACTGCACAGTTTTCCCTTCTCCTCAGGTTAAGAGCCTTGGTCATCCTAGACAGTTCACTATCCTTTAAATCTCACATCAATAATCTCACCTGCTCTGCCTACTTCCATCTACGCAACATTAACAGATTACATCCTTCTCTTTCCACCCAGCCTACGTCCATCCTTGTCCACAGTCTCGTTATCTCCCGCCTTGACTATTGTAATTCTCTCTTGCATGGTCTCCCCCCAGAATACCTCCATAAGCTTCAACTGGTTCAAAACTCAGCTGCCTGCATTACTCACTGTTTGTTAATCTTGTGCTTTTGTTTCTATTGTTCTTCATTTTGTCTTCGTTCTATTACATGTTTTATTCTATTATTAAGTGTCATTGGTTGTCTTGAAAGGCATTTTTAAATAAAATGTATTATTATTATTATTATTAATATTATTATTATTAAAGTCATCTGTCGAATGAACATCATTTTATCATGCCACCAAATTTCCATTTAAAAACACAAGTATACTTTATCTTGATTAAGATGAACATGACATGGATCCGTGAATTAAATTTCATTCAGCTTTAATTAACTTGGAGTCCAAATTTAGTAAATCTGCCAGATTTAATAGATCCAACCAAAAATTGACACATCCAAAGCATCGTTGTTGTTGTTATAACTACTACAACCCATTTCTTTTTTATACTAAACTTTCTTCAGCTGTTTGTGTCCCACAAACCACAGAATGAATTAAAACTTACTATTTAGAAATAACTGTTACTTGTAACATATTTAACATAAAGAGTTTTTAAGTCCCATTTTGAAACATCGAGAACAAGTTTTTATTCATCAGTCATTAGCCAATCATAGCCCATAATCGTCTGAAACATAATATGAACAAGATTAAATTTTTATTAAATATGACGATTGACTGAGATCATAAACTCAACAGCAAAGTGTTTACAGAGGTCACATATCGCCTCCTCACTGCTTTCTTATCTGATAACGTTGAGATGTCGGCTCTTTAAGCCAGCTGGAGCCATTCAGCATCAGGGACGAGCCAGAGCAGCCGCAGCGCCTCGGCTAAAGCAAACAGTAATGCGCGTTGGAGGCTCTGTGGTTTTGTGCCGCAGTGCATGTACTGTGCTGCCTTTAGATCGCGTGAAACATGATACTGCACAGAGGTGACAGAATCACAGCTGCAACCATCACAGCTGTTATTGTTCATGAGGTGTCATTCAATTTCATTTGGAGAATTTTGTAATATATATGGCAAAATCAGAC